>NW_009611351.1:0-1305 GCF_000690535.1 Cariama cristata
GTCTTGGGAAGCGGCTGCAGGGTAACACCAAATGTTTGGGTCATTAATGGTTTAACGGCACTGTGATGCACCTCCGCTCTGGATAGCGTGGGGAAAAACAACTGCAGTTATAGGACAATCCACAGCAAGGTGGGGAGTGCATGTGTGACCTTCAGATAAAGCCTTACACAGCAAGTATTTACCAAAACGTCTTCCAGCATCCACTTTGCCAGCACTATACAGCAGCTCGGGCATTTAACCTTTCTTTGGTTTTAAAACCTGCCCTGCCTTCTGCTAGCCAAATTTAACCTTTCTTTGTGTTTTTTAAATCTGACCTGCCTCCTGCTAGCCTGACCTTGCCCTGGGAGGAGGGTGGGCTACTGCATTCCCTGCTGCCCGGGCCTCTGCCTGGTTACTCCAGGGCAGGGATGCTTGCAGCATCTCCACACTCCACCCGCTTTTGCTATTGTAGGCGGAACGTCTCCAGCCTTCCTGTTCTGACTGGAGGTCAATGCCCGGCAGTCCCCTGTCCTCCCTTGCTCTCAGCTCATCTGCCAGCAGCAGCCTCTGAAGTGGTGGTGGGGCTGGGGAGCTGGCCTGTAAAGGGGCTGTAAATGTGTGAGATCTACCAGGACCAGCACATTGGGTCTGGGTTCTTGGTCCTTCTGCCCTTACCTACCCTGGGAGACCAGTGACAAAATACCCCTGTACCAAAGTGCCCTGGGTTTCCCTTTCCTTCCTGCTGGTATGAATTGCTGCCCTGGGCAGAGGGGTGGCTGTGACATCCTGGGTCCTGCCCTGCTTTCATTTACAGTGACCGATGCCAGCCTCGGCGGGGCTGCTTCCCTGCTGCAGCATCCCCCCCAGATCTGTTCCAGTAAAACTTAAACTGTGTGCAACACTCCTGAGTTTGTGTCCTGCAATAAATGGGAGTGTGCCCTTCCTCTGCTGAAAGCTGTGCTGAAGATGCAGGCAGATGTCCTCGTGTGACACCCAGCAGCACCGTGTCTGCCAACTGAAGTGGCTCGCTGCCTCCGATGTGTTTGTGGTGCCGTGCCTGGGGTAACCCCTCCCGATGCGGCTGCAGGATTCCCTCACCCCAGGTTTTGGCCACTGCGCCAACACCCCTTGAACTGTGAGCTGCTGGGGAGGGCTGGGCATGTGAGAGGCACAAGCCGAAGGACAGAAACCGGAGCTGTTGAATTTAAATCTTTTTGTAACATGTCTGTGCCCTTCGCAGTTTCCCTGTAAAGAGGCCTCCTAGCCAGGGCAGCAAGGGTGCCACGGTGGCCAAGACGATGGTGCTGGGCTACCGTGTGGGAGCTA
>NW_009611352.1:0-4411 GCF_000690535.1 Cariama cristata
GCCCTGTTTTAGCCAAACCAGGACAACAAGCAAAGGAAGGAGTGCAGCAATGAAGGAGATGAGGAGGGTGAGAAGGATGTTTCAGTCCTACAACCTCTAATTTTGAAAGATTTCATCCAAAGCATGCTGTGGCGTGACAGTAGTGCTGTCAGACTCCTACCCAGGGGCATGTAAGGCTGGGGGCCGGTACCCTCACACAGCACTTGGCGAGCATGGGCACTGCAACCCACACCCCACGGCTCTGCACAGACACTGCATGGCGAGAAATGTCACAGCCTCGGCCAGGCACAAATGGGTTTATCATGCATTTTCCTTGATGATGAGAGGGAGGGAGGGAGAAGTCAAGAAGGGTACAAGATGTCGCCAGCTGGGAGAGATGGTAGATGACAGCGGTAGGTCAGAAATCTGTCCTCATGAAGGGACAGCTGAAGCCGCTGGTGACTGTAAGCCATAATGCGGTGCCGCCCAGGGAAAGTCGCTGTGGTGCTAGACGAGGGAGATTTTCTGTAGAAAGTAAAACAGCTACAGAAAAGCTTGCTAAGAGCTATCCTCGCTATTTCTGATTCACACCCTACCGTGTTGCATAGAAATGCCTTTGCTAGCCACAGCCCCTTCCCTCCTCCAATTTCTTCTTCCTAGCCAAGAGCTGGGACAGGAGCCAGCAGGCTTTCAACTTTGTACACTTCACAGTTAGTCACTTCTCATGACAAACCCCATCCTCGCTCGGTCTGTTTGTGCGCGGTGTGCAGCATCACCCCCACACACGGGTGTGAATCCGTTAGCCGCTCGTCTTGCTCCATGTTAACTGCTGCCGCTCATTAGAGGTCATTAGCAAAACACCTACGCCACAGAAACATTCACCAAAGGCTCGCAAAAGCTTTCAGTCAAGCTTAGATAAGGTTGTGTTAATAAAAAGCAAGGATGCTGTTAGAACACTTGCCAATCTGTAGTGTATTTTTGGAAGGAGAACCTACACTGAAGCCACCCTCTGCCGTGGGAGCAGAGCCGAGAAGTTTGCATACTTCTGGAGCATCTGGAACATCATCTCCAGCGCTCACTGCCTAGCCAAACACTATGTCCAACTGGGGGAAAATTCACAAGTGAAATGCAGGATGATGTAACATCTCTAAGTGAAGGCACAGGAATACTGTCGGCATAACTTATTTAATATTTATGTTAGGTTGCACTCAGAGGCCTCGAAGAAAATAAAGGTCTTGTTTTGCTAAAGAGCTGTGATAGAAAAGACGCAGTTTTATCCTCATAAAATCTTCTATACTAAGGAGCTGAATATGAGGTGTATACCATAAAAAGCAACCAGCAGAAAGATCTGAAGTGTTCCTTACATTTGCATTTTTCTCAGTTCACCTTTCAGCCACTGAATTTTACAACCTGAGCTTGCTTCATGGGAGCTCTTCTAAAAACTTTGAGAAAAACCTACATATGCAATCAGTGGCCCAGTGGCAGAGGCTTTAACAAATCTGAAAGTGGTGTCATGCAAGCAGGGACAAATGACTGTGAGAAGACCAAAGCGATTCTGCCAATAACTTATAGTAGATTTCTGTCAAGAGCTACAGATAAGATAACTTCAAATCTGAAAATCAGGAGTGTAGGGACATATTTACATTTTTACAAAAGGTAACTAACCTTTCCAAAATGCCCCAGATGTTTTAGTTTCAATTCACTTTGAATTTTGGACCAGAAGTGCAGAATTTTTGCTGTTTGCCCCGAAGATGTTTCCACAGAATTACTTATACTGTCTTAGGAGAAAAAGAGTTTGAGACGTGTTACTAAGCCTCTCTGCATATCATGTGTAAATCTTAAATGCTGTAGGCTACATCTAACTACAGTACTGCATCTACATTTAAGACACGACTAAACTATCCGTACATCTCAACCTTTGCTATAAAAATTCTTTCTTCTTTGAGCAACTGAACCAAGAATCCAAGAGTCACTTAGGCATTTTTAGCAGCCTCTAAAAATCAACAGCACATCTCAGCTTTGGCACCTTACACTTGGTTGGGACAGCAGGGATGGGCACAGACACCCAGAACTTTGGTACACCAGCACAGCTAAGTCTTTGAAAGAGAAGGAACTTTGCACAGCACATGAAAATACTTATTCCATAGCATCAACACTCTTTACTATAATATTTGTCTTCTTCCAGAAGAGCCTGGACACAAAGGACCAAAACAAAAGTTCTGAAGAAGCGGTATGTCCAAAGAGATCTGCGGCACTGATGGAGAAACCCTGTGCTCTGCAGCCCCACCAGGCAACCTGAGCAAGCCTCAGCCATTGCCTTTGCTGCCACTTATGAAGGCCAAGGAAGGCATATCCCTACAGGGAGTTGAATTTTGTAAATCACACAAATGTTGAAGGCTACTTTTATGAACAGACAAATCTTGCCAGCACATCAGCTTCTTTTTTCCATGGTGAACTTCTACTGTTTCTTGCACATTATATCACTCTCTCAGACACCTGGCTGCTCTCAAAAGCTTCTGAAGTTGTTCCTTCTGGCTTTCATTTGTACTTGGTGAGGTGCAATCTAGAAAGCCCTACTCAACTTCTCCCACTTGTGCATCTTAATGCGAAGAGATTACCCAGGCAGAAGTAGAGGCTGGGGAAGGAGCAGGTTTCTAGAGCACAGTAAACCTCCATGGTGTTACATTGGTGCAAACTATTATATGATTTACATACAGATTTCCTGTGCTTTCACAGGAAAGTTAGTGCTTGCTGAGACACGAGTGACAACAGTTCCCGTCCCAAACAAATGGCTTTAGTAACACCCTGGCAGCAGCCAGGCTGTTAAAAACAGACCCATTAGCCACTCATTCGTCAGCCCTGCAGTGCCTGGCTTTAGTGGTGTTCACAGCAAATGGAAGAGCATGATGATATTTATTTTTTACAGCTGAGAACTTTGATAAACAGCGGCAGGCAGCAAAGGCCAGTCGATTTATATTTCTTCCAGTATATATTCTTAAGACTGGCAGTCACCATTATGGAAGCTATCAAAAAGCTAGCTCTGACCTTAAATAAGTGTGCTTCTATGTCAGGCAGTTCCAGGAAGGAGAATTTATGAGGCAGATGCTAAATTCAGGGAAGGAAGAAAAGCTGGGTTACTCTTGCTAGAGATGCAGTCCAAGTTCACAGCACAGGATGCAGCCACCGATATTCCGCCATTTGGTTTAATTCTTTGTGCCCCTTTAGGATAGTAACTTAACCACCCTTAACATTTGGGTCAGACTAGCTTCTGGTCTATTCAATATGACCAACTAAACAACAACATGCAAATTCACAGGGCTCCAGGCTGCTAGGTGTACAGGAGGCAAGCTTAGTCATACGTGTATGCATTAACTTTATGTAAAGAGCAGAGAGGAATACAATTAATTCTGTGACTTTATAGCCAAGAAAAAGTGCTGGAGGAGCAATTCTTACAGCGCAGGTTGGCTACCTTTTGCATATGCTTTCCTCACTGAAAATTTTGCATATTAACAGAAAATCTTTCATATGATATTTCAGAGGGTACAAGCATTCATTAATAATTTGCTTTGCCTAAGTACGCCATTCTTTTGCAAAAATGGAATCCCAGCCATGGCACAATGTGTTGGTCTTCTTATTTACATATCTTCCTGCTTTAATAGTGCTTTGCAGAAAATGCTTATTTATTTTTATGAAGCCAGCTGAAAATTATATTGCTCAAATTTCTTTAATATATTAATTTGGGAAAAAAGAGTCAATAAATTACTTGGCCCTCTCTTCAGCTCTACTGCATTTTTTATCATTTATTAAATGGACTTATTTTAAGTTCATTTGCAAGTGAAGTGGTGTTAACTTAAGACGCATTCATCATTTTCTTTGTAAGAAAATACCAATGAATGCAAACTAACTACAAAAGTACAAAAAAAAAAAAACCTGACATTTTTTCCCCTATTAAAAAGATACTTGGAAAAAAAAAAAGAAGATACTTTTCTATGCAGCCCAGTCAACCAGGTACTGCTGCATTACCTAAACACACCACTCCAAAGCATTTTTAAATGGTGGGACAACATGTCATGCTGTCAGCTTACCATGTCACCTATGGCTTTGCCCAAAGAAAGAGCAGATCGTTGCCATTTTTCTCAGATACTGTTCCTCCCACTGCTACCCAGCCCTCTCATTTGCAGCGTGCTCCTTGTCCCTGGCCATAGCCCCTCAGGGACTGGCCGGGCTCCCAGCTGCTGCAGGCTGCAGCCGCCTTCTTGCAGGTGAGGCCAGGCTATCTGTGCCCTCACTAACAGCTGGCTTGTCTGGAAAGATGCTGCATTTTCCCTATCTACAGCTGTTTTCAAATGTCCATCCTAGGAAAGACTGCCTGGGGGGGAAAGCAATCAGGGAAAAAGCAATATTTTCCTTCATTTTACACAAAGTCAGCAGG
>NW_009611352.1:4442-82311 GCF_000690535.1 Cariama cristata
CAGCAGGAACATTTGGATTTTGAAAAATGAGAAAATGGCAAAGACAGAAGTAGCATCGGTTGTAGGAGCAAGGAAAGAAAGGGAAAAGGGGCAATGTTTTTCAAGCATTTCCCTCCTAGTTTGATTAACTTAAAAACAATTTAAAATACAAGTCAGCTCCACACAGAGCACGGGCACAGCAGTACCTCCTTCGTATTGCTTCCCCTGTCAGCAAGGGGGAATCACTCCCTCCCTGCCCCTTGCCAGCTACCGCTTTACTTTTCCTTGTCTAATCGCATCACTTCTGCTGATTCCCCTCCTGTCTTTGTCTCTTTGTGAAGCATCCTGGAATCCAGCCCAGCTTATTCAAGCTCCCGGCACATCTTGAATTTTAATTCACTCTCATTTTAAGTCATCTATCCCTTTTTTTTTAAACCAAGTCATAATGAGAATAAGCCAATTTATTATTAATATAAACCAAAACAAACCTGTAGAGAAAGCCTGGTCTGTCCGCTCTCAGCACATCACAGCATGTCCAGCTTGGCGGCAATACTGACTTGAAGGAGTACAGGTAAGCGAACTACGCACACAAACCTCATCGTACAGTGATAGCCCACTTTGGAAAGATGCCACAAGTACTGTATACATCAATGGTCAAAGAGATGACCCAGTGAATAGATCCATTTGGCCTGCAGGCCAGTGAAATACTAAATAGCCTTCTGGCTGGCCACCAGTGGTGTACCAGCCCCCCTTGCACTCAGTCAGCTGCAAAAGAAATTAGTTACAGCTGGTGAAGAGCAGGTCTGAAAGGCAGTGCCCCCAGAAACTCAAGTGGGAATGTTCCCTGTCTGTCACCACGGAGTGACCGTACATCTGCTGCAAACCCATCTACTGCTCTGGCTTGGGATCGCTCCCTCCACCCCAGGAGCAGCATGCATCACCAGGCGAAGTAGGACTTGGGTTATGCAGGATCCACTCAGAATTGAACCGAGTCTGGAGTCAGTGTGAAACTGCTGGGGCAGGGTCCAGTCTGCAGAGCTCGGAAACCCACCAGGACAGGGGATCTAGTCAAAGAAGCTGCCCAACCCAGCCTTTCCCCTCTTTTGTGCAACTTTTTTCTCAGGCCTTACATTGCTTCAAGCATCCTTACAACCACAGTTACTTTGATTTTGATGGGCTTTGCTTCTGAGTTACCCTAACATGACACTGTCAGTGATGACCGTGAATGAAGACGTTAAACCTCCCTCCTTGGCCCCAGTATCAACACCAAGGGTACACAACTAGTGCATGGCCTCCAGCAGGACATCATGCCCCTGATCACAACCTCTTGTGACCACCAAGAATTTCCTAGGGCAGTTACCAGAGTACTGCAATTGGACTGAAAATGAACAGAGACTTCACTGAACACTGTGGCTGGCTGTATATACTTTTTGCCAAGTAATAATTAAGTTACTTTTACCCTTTCATACAACTGCTTTTGTCTCTTCCCTGAATCTCCTCTTTCACAGCCTGTGCACTTCGCAGTGATGCTTGTATTCTATTTTCCTCTTATTAGGCGCTTTTCTCCATCCCGCTGACAACCTGCCAAGCCAGTAAGAATGAAGAAAGTGTGAAAGTGAATGAGTGTAAAAACACATGACAGGTTTCTCCTTTGCTCTCCTGATGCTCACCCAGCACAAATGCCTGAGATAAGAAGTAAGATACAAAACCCATCTAATGACCCATCAGGACTTGGTAATTAGCACTTGTTCCAGCAGGCAGCACCCCTGAGCCCCTCAGCATCACTGGGACCAGAGAGGTGGGCATCACACTGGAGCCAGCTGTGGCAGCGGGGGCAGCAAAAGGGCCAGTGCTCGGTGATTTCAGTGCCTTGTAGGCACGTGGTACAGACCTAGGCAGGTGATCAGGCCCAGTTGTCCACTGCAAAAGGACAGGGAAAACCTCAAATGCCCTCCAAGTCCCGTGGTGCTATCTAGAGCACCCAGAGCTGCAGCTCTGGGTAACCAACCTCATTCCCACAGAGACCCCACTGTCAGCAAACTCCTTCTGGAAGGCACCGTGTGTCAGGTAGGATTTCAAAGACTGCTGGCTGGCAACAACTGATCTCACCTTGGAGGAGACTTACGTTATGCAAGAGGTGGAAACAGGAGCTGTAGTTTACCCCACTATTTCACAGAATCATAGAATCATCAGGGTTGGAAGGGACCTCTGGAGCTCATCCAGTCCAACCCCCTTGCCAAAGCAGGGTCACCTACAGCAAGTTGCACAGGATTGTGCCCAGGCAGGTTTTGATATCTCCAGAGAAGGAGACTCCACAGCCTCTCTGGGCAGCCTGTTCAAGGGCTCTGCCACCTTCAGTGTATAGAAGTTCTTCCTCATATTAAAATGGAACTTCCTGAGTTTCAGTTTGTGCCTGCTGCCCCTTCACCTGTCGCTGCACTCCACTGAAAAGAGTCTGGCCCCATCCTCTTGACATCCACACTTAAGTTATAAGTATTGATGAGATCCCCTCTCAGTCATCTCTCCTCCAGGCTGAACAGACCCAGTTCCCTCAGCCTTTCCTCATAAGGGAGATGCTCCAGTCCCATCATCATCTCCGCTGCCCTCCACTGGACTCTCTCCAGTAGTTCCTTGTCTTTCTTGAACTGAGGAGCGCAGAATTGGACACAGCACTCCAGATGTGGCCTCACCAGGGCAGAGGAGAGGGGGAGGAGAACCACCCTCAATCTGCTGGCCACACTCTCCCTAGTGCTCCCCAAGATACCATTGGCCTTCTTGGCCATGAAGGCACATTGCTGGCTCATGGCCAACTTCTTATCCCCCAGGACTCTCAGGTCCTTCTCTGGTGGGCTGCTCTCCAGCAGGTCAGCCCCCAGCCTGTACTGCTGCATGGGGTTGTTCCTCCTGAGGTATAGGACCCTACACTTGCCCTTGTTGAAATTAATCAGGTTCCTCTCCGCCCAACTTTCCAGCCTGTCCAGGTCTCCCTGAATGGCAGCACAGCCTTCTGGTGTACCACCCACTCCTCCCAGTTTTGTATCATCAGTGAACTTGCTGAGGGTACGCTCCGTGCCCTCATCCAGGTCGTTGACGAACAGGTTAAACAAGACCAGACCCAGAACTGACCCCTGGGGAACACCACCAGCCACAGGCCTCCAACCAGACTCTGCACCACTGAGCACGACCCTCTGAGCTCTGCCATCCAACCAGTTCTCAGTCCACCTCGCTGTCCACTCATCCAACCCACACTTCCTGAGCTTACCTATGAGGATGTTATGGGAGATGGTGTCAAAAGCCTTGCTGAAGTCAAGGTGGACAACATCCACTGCTCTCCCCTCATCTACCCAGCCAGTCATGCCATTGTAGAAGGCTATCAGGTTGGTCAAGCATGACTTCCCCAGGTGAATCCATGTTGACTATTGCTGATAACCTCCTTTCCCTCCAGATGCTTAGAGACAACATCCAGAATGAGCTGAAGGGAGAGCCATTGATTTTTTATTATTATTATTGATTTTTTTTCCAAATTAATATATAAAAGAAATTTGAGCAATATAATTTTCAGCTGGCTTCATAAAAATGAATAAGCAGATATCTAAAATAAATAAGTATTTTCTGCAAAGACTATTAAAGCAGGAAGATACGTAAATAAGATGACCAACAGATTGTGCTATGGCTGGGATTCCTTTTCCCTGCTTCTGTTTTCTTGGGAGGAGTCACAGGACACGTCTGCCCTGGGCTGGCAGCGTGCTCTGTGGCCAAGCACCCAGGGCAGTGTAAACATGCATTATTTAAGAGCAAAGGCAACAACAAAAGGTGTAACAGCAGCACAGCCTGTTCTCAGAGCACATTACTGTCTGATCTGGACTCTAACGCTGCCTGGCTAGTGAGTTTTTCCACCAGCCAACGTCACATTTCATTCTAATCAGCGTTTAAGTTGGTTGCAATGAAAGCTCTTTACTATATTTCATAAAGAACAAAGTAATCAGAATTAATTGTTGTCAATGAATAGAAATTTACAACAAAAATAAATGGGGTGGGAGAAAATGAGAATCTCCATTGAACATCATGATAGTTCACAAACACTTACCATTAAAAAAAAATGAGAATACTAAAAAACAATTAAATGATTCCAAATAAACACATGTGGAAGTAGGAAAGGGTGCAATGAAGGCTTGCCAGTGGCTGCCCTGTAACTGCACACGTTAGCATGGATCTGCCTGCTTTCTGCCTCCTTCCTGTCCTGTGTGCTGTCCATCACTTGTTATTTGTAAATGATATGCATTGAACACAAATTTGAATGGGAGTAATCTATAAAAGCGGTTTAAATCACCAGTATAAATATTATTTTAATGCATTAGGCTTTTAATTCTTGTCCTAATTTGTTCAGTAATCATCTTGATTGGTGAGAAGACAATTGGTCAATCCTTTTCCATTTTACTGCAACCCAGCAATCTTTCCTCATTGCAACTCTCCGTCATCAATACGGAAAATGCAACTGCTTCAGGTGCTGATTGCAGAACCACACTTCATGCAATTTACCACCACCCCAAAGCACAACCTACTGAACACGACAAGGGCACATATATGCCAGCTTTTAAGATAATGCTACAACCATAAGTCACCATCTAGTTTTGCTACAAAAAAGCAAAGAAAAACCTGTATAGCATTCAAAAGGACAAGAGACTAGCTTGCTACATGTATTGACTGAGTATTTGCAGTTGCAGCATTCAGGAATGCAAATTGAAATGAATCAATGCCAGCAGGGATGCCTAAAAGACATAAGTGAGAATTATGGCAATTAAGAATGTTGTCTCAAAGGAAATTAGAACAGTCCATTAATTACAATGCCTTAAAGGAAAATGAACGAAAATGAGAAGGAAAGAAATTAAAATACCAGGAAATGAGCAGAAAAATCAGGAAATAGAAAAGATAATGAGCACAGTAGGTATTTCCCTCCTTTTATTAACAACAAAGAAACGAAAAAAAGAAATGATGATGTAATCATAGAATGGTTTGGTTGGAAGGAACCTTAAAGATCACCCAGTTTCAACCCCCCTGCAATTGGCTGAACCACTATGAATAACGGGGCCAATATGTTTTGCCACAAGATCAATGTTCAACATGCTCAAGGCTTTGCTGATGCAAGTCCAATTTGTCAGTACCTTCTGTAGAAACTGGTTCCATGGAAAAGTGTGCAAAAAAGGAAGTGCCAGGCTAATAGGTAGAGCAAAAGTTGTATTTATGATACAACGCAGCTGGAGCCCCAAATGGTTGTGAGGAGAAAAATGTATGTTTTACACCCTACAGATAAGTGAGGTTCCATGTGCTAGGACCATGGGCATGCTGGCCGACGGGCAGTTCCCTTGCTTCACCTGCTGCAGGTGGGAATGTGACTGGTTTTGTCCAAGGGCCAGACGTTCTCTGCCTGTTCCACGTGTGGGTTGTTGCAAATCCTGCTGAGCCCTATGAACTCCAAATCCAGTATTCAGAGGTGGCCCTACACAACTCTTACAAACTCAACATGCTTTTGATATACTATAGAACTGACACATTGAAAATTCTTGATGGACAGCTTGAATGTAAATATGCTGGAAACAAACAGTCTCAATGCAGTATGTCTCTGGGCCCTTTATCAGCAGAACACCAATGGCCCATTTCAGAGTCTATATGGTATCTTGGATAAACAACACACCGCTATCTACTCTTTGTGTACTTTCAATTCTTTTTTTGGAGAATAAGACCTTTCCAGGTCAGTAGCAACAGGTTACAGTTGCACCACAACCAGCTATCACTGGTGGCTGTTAGAGGAAAGGTGTAAGAGCCACCTTTCACTGAGGATACTTACAAAAACCTGTTAAGCTTCCCCTTAAAACAGCAGCTCCAGACAAAAATACAAGCACACACGCAAGCTTCCATTAGTATCTCTTCGAAGAATTTTTGCCTGTTTGTGTAAAAGAGGCAAAAATGAACAAAGTGCAAGCGAGACAGGATCTCCAGAGAAGCTGTGCCTGGAGGAAGCGCTGGTACATTGCATGGAGATGGGCATCACCACCTGCAGGACTGAGTACAAAGAGAGCATGGGAACACTCAGCACCTCACCTTGCATCCCAGCTATCTATCTAAGATCAGAGAGGGTGAAATTAGGGCTGTTTTGTGCCCAATTCCTTCTCCAATCCACCGACCACAGCTTTTCACAGAAGCAGGAGCATGCCAGAGGTGCATACCCCCATAACCTCTTCCTCCCCTTAACCAGGTGCAGCTCTGAGACTCCTCACGTCGGCTTGTCATCCCTGGCAGAGTGGGCACGGCGAGGTATTGTCTGTGTTCCTGACTAGCGTGACAGCAGTGAGTCTGCTTGCAAGACAGCCAAGTGTTTCTGTGCAGCACGAAGGACAACACCAGATGGGAACAGTCTGCTGAAGAAAGTCCGTCCTCCAGACCTGATATGGCTGGAGAACTCAACATGTCAGGCTTCTACTATGGTATTTTTATTATATCTAAAATCAAATTTAAAAATAATTTTTTCAAAGCAAACCGACTTATGACAATGTGATTTTCACCTCCAGCTGAACATCAAGTACCACCCACAGTTCTTGTCTCTCTAATGGCCTCATTTCACGGCAAGCCTGTGGACAATTCCTCCCTTCATGAGAAATGCACGTAAGTGTGTATTTGTGTGCCTCAGACACCACATCCAGGAAGACACCAAAAACACATAAACCCCAATGACAGGATCTGAATGGAAAGACACAAATAGCTTGCAAAGCATAATCATTGATGCTTGTTGCTGATGGCATCATGGCATCATGCTGGTTTTCAGGTTCATGAAACACATTTATGCAGCTTCAATACCAAAAGCCATCCTTGGCTGTGGAAAGGTGTTTCTGCTTTTCTGAATTACAATGCCTTGCCTTTCCTCCTTCAGGCTCAGCCAGATGAATTGTGATGATCTGGCTGGAGCCAACTGCTGCTGCCTGACTGGGTTTTAGCAGGAAGGTGGTCAGCTGTGGAAACCTCAGAAACTCAGGGCAGAAGTGAGGGAACCATCTCTATGCCAGACTCCCCGTTAGGACAAACCAGCATGGCCACATTCACTTCACCGAAGAGCTGGGCCTGTATCTTTTCTGTCTGCTTTCTGTCTGTACTCTAAAATGTCCTTTTAAATAATTGAATTTCAGTGGCAGTTGAGGCATTCAATTATTTCTTTAAGTGCAAATTCTGCATTCCTTCATCTGTTAGTTATATATATTTAGTACAGATTGAACAGCACCTGCTGACTGGATGAATCATTTGCATCCGAGTCACAAAATGGGAACTTAAGGACCTCCAATGTGTTGTTGAAATTGATGCTACTGATGCTGCCAATTCAAGTCCTGTTGCTGATACTAATCAGCATCTCTTTAAAATGATTACGGCATTCAGATAGGGCCATAAAACTACCAGGTGGGCTATATTTCGTACTGCCTCCTGGTTTTTCTACAGTCTTCCCTATGGGAATGGATTTATTGATCCCATCAATCCCTCTTACAGTCTTTAGCATGGGAAGGAGATGTCACAGAGTTTTAATGTCTCATATATTTTCTGAATTACATGATCATTATAACCAGCTTGGCACAAAATACTGTTTTGATCGAGCTCGGTATTTAAGACAAAAATAGCATTTGTTAACTTAGATGCAGATAAACGTAAATATATATGCATATATGAAACAGAAGATTTTTTACTGTTTATTTAAAGGTCTTCTAAACTGCATTTACACAAGAACTTTATTCAAAAACTCACAATTTTTATCAGGCCAGATTGCTGTCTAGCAAAAGCTGGTAGAGTAAATTCAAGTCAGTAAATCTGAACCTGCTGAATCCAGCTCCATTGCATGTCAGGGGACTTGATAAAAGATTTATTATTTTTTTTAAAGGAGAACTCATATGAGCTAGAAGATGGCTCAGAAGTAAGAGGGAGTTCCCTGGGTCTCGGGTGTTTTTATTTTGTTTGTATGTTTTAGAGCAGATGTAGATTTTAACTGGAAGACAAAGGTAGCTTGTCAGTCCTTAGCAATTTTAAGCACAGTAAATCATTGAGTCTCTTCTAACTGATTTTTGATAAAAACACTGATAGCGTTCCTTTACAGTGCTTTCAGACCAACACATATTTATTCTCACAATGCTCTTGAGGAGGCAGCAAGTTAGACCTCCTTATAGTTTCCCTACTTTGGCAAGTGATGGCATGCCTTCACCACAGGGAACCCGGCACTGCAGAACCTGGCTGGCACAGTGCCAGACCACAGCGACCACGCTGGAGGTGCCCAAACCCCAGCCTGGCCCCACTGCCCCTGCAGATTCACACTGAGCTTGGGCTGAGCTTGTTCTCATGTCTGGTCCTGCAGATATCCCCTAAACAACTCCATCAAGGTCTTGCCCAGTAAACTTGACAGAGCCATCTTTCAACTGCTGCGATTTATAACATCGCTCAATCACAAGGAAGGAGATGGGGCCTTCCTCCATGCCCGTGGAGACTCGTTATGTTTTATGATAGAGGGAAGGGAGAAAAGTCAAATTCTGATTTACAGCATCCCTCTTCCTATTACCTGCAATGCATATCGAACACATTGACAAGCTTAGAACTCCATATTTGCTCCTGCTTTTTAGTTTGAATTCATTTATATACACCTTGCTGCAAGCCTTGCGTGTGCACCAAGGAAGAGTTGATTATAGAATTCAGGACTGACTTCTTCACAGTTGACATATACACATTTGGGGTTTTTATACATAGACATATATAACATAAATGTAAAATTACACACGCACATATATATATATATGTATCAGGGAACACTTTTACCTAGCTTTCCAATGCCTTGTTATAGTCCCATCAGAAAGACCCAAAATGTCTCTAGTACCCCTTAACAGAGCACTTAGAGCTCAGAAGACCATGAAGGATTTGCCCTGTTGTCACCAGGGCTGTCATGGTGCTCATCACCCTCCTGAAACTACAGCTGGATGTAAGCAAGGGAGGTACCCATCGCTCTGCACCTTTTCTCTTCCACTAGCCCACCTCATTCCATCCAGCAGAGCGGCTTTGCTCTTTTACCACGTCGAGGGGTCAGTAGCACAGCAGCCATGGGACATGGGGGACACTGATGGGGAGCTCTTGGCTGAACAGGCCCACTCTGATGCAAAGCGCTGACTTTGTAAAAAAAGGGTCAATCTTGGTGAAGCTTGCTTCGGTGAGGCCTGCCAAGGTGGTTTCTTTGGAAGTGCCAGATGTCCAAGTGCAACAGCAGGTTTAAGCTGTGCCAAGGACACGTGATACAAAAACTGGAAAAGGCTTAAAAAGGCCCCGCTGACCAAGACATACCAAAGGTCTACCCAGCCCCGCTCCTGCATTCGACAGTGCCAGGAGCACATTTAGAGGTGGCTGGGCAACTATAAATCTGAGTTCCCTGCTATAGTCATGCAAGATTGCTCTTGGTCCTCCATGTTAATAGGTACTTATATAGCACTCCTCCATCAGTGTGTCTAACTTGAAAATAGAACTATGGAGCCTCTGATCACCTCCATCCTATGTTTGCTGCAAACCCCAATGAATGGGTCACACGCAAAAATAGATTTTTATTTTACTATTGGCTTTTTGGATAAGCTAATGGTAGGCAGCAGCCAACTACAAAAGTCTTACACCAAGGTTACTTCTGAGTAAGGATTCAGACAGCCAAGATCTACAGTCAGTTCCCAAGTCTGGCCTGGTTTCCCTAACTACACAAGAGTTGGCCATCTAAGAGAGGATATTGCCAGCAAAGCGTTCCCTGAGAAATTTGGTATATAAATGTTATCAGTAAAGGGCAGCAGTAGGTACATACAAAACCACAACTGAAGCTTATTGAGAAAAAACCCCAAACACTTCAATCCCTATTGTCAGTACAGAAATAAATCCCAGGCAGAACCTCTAGCAGTTGGTGTGAATGACTGTCCACAGACGGTAGTCTAATGGTGCTCTCCTTGTAAAGAGCTGGGCAACAGAGCTGTGGAACTGGCTGGCTGAAAGCAAGATTAGTAACTGCAAAGGTTTTCCACTCTCTCTGGTGAGGTAGGGAGAAAAAAGGAAGCAAGTAGTCTTACACTGTAGCCATGAGATTATTTTTTTTCTACATGGGGACAGATCTCTGCAGGGTGATGCTGACGCTGCCAACGAGGCAGTGATGTGCCTGCCCCAGTGCCACTGCGATCCCAGCACAGACTATGTGGGCTGCATGTGGTACTGAAATTGTTGCTGAGTATAGGACCCTGCCCAAAACCCACCAAAAGTAGGTCCTTCTGCTGGAAGTTATTCGTCAGAGTCAGACACAAAAGAGGAAAGAAAAATAGACCAAGTAATTCAGATGAGCAATTACAGACAAAGCACTTACTAGTTCCCTGATGCAGACTTTGGGGAACATAAGTATGTTTGGAAAGTTCACGAGTCTGGCTTTGGTTCTCTAATCATCAACTGTGAGTTTAAATTGTTCATTTTCTTTAATTAAGGAGAGAAGAACAACTTCCCCTTTCAACAGTGTATTTCCCCAGTGCTGCTTTGGCCTTTTGGCATCATGAGGTAAAAGACAGAAACTTGGTGAAAAGGACAGCAAGGCAGATTTCTTTCTGTGTTCCCTTTTTACTTTTCTAAAGTTCAGTGAGTTAACACCATTCTCGTTAATTGATTTTGAATTTTAGAAATAGTTTTAATACAAATTACCAAGCGATTGTATTTCAGCTTTAAAAACTGTTAGGAAAATTTATCAAAGAATACTTGCTCTTCAAAAGCATGAAGAAGAAATAAAACAAGTGCTAGCTTATTTTCCATAAAACATTATTATTGGCCCCAGGATGAATATTTTATATTTACAGTTGATACAGACTTTCACACAGATTCATATGTAAGAGGTTCAAATACTTCTATAAAGATTTTCATAGGAATCATTGCTTCTCACCCTTTATACTTTCTCCATCCCCTTCAATATCCCTCAGGCCTGTCCGTACCTCTGGAAAGCCCTCAGCCCCAAACCGGACACCCCATCGCTGCCTCCCAACAACAATCACTCTCCAGTTCCTTCCAGCTCCCCCATCCCTGCATTCCCACTTCCCCACCACGGCATCCCAGTCTCCTTCATGCCTCCTTCCCCATGTCCTACGTCTACACTTGTGTTTTGCAAAATTGTCCCATGGCTTTGTGCTAACCTCCCACTTTCCTGCTTGCACCCGTTGCCTCTGATTTGGCCCTGCAGTCACAGCAAATACACAATGGTCAACAAACACACACTTACAAGTAAGAGACTGCAGACTGGGGTTTCCTTTAACCAGAGCTGTGAGTGCTGAAGGAGGCTCGGGCTGGTCCCACACACTCAGTCAAGCAAAACTCAGATATCTGAAAAATTCTGCCTCAGACTGCTGGCATCTCATCTTTGCTACAGCTCAAAATTCAGGCACGAAATTCTTCCCTGAATTCTGGTTTTCCCATTAGCAGCACCACATAACGAGTGACATGAACCAGGAAGAAAGTGACATTCGAGGTGTTAATTAGCATCAGTGGTGCAGTGTCCCCTGGACATGCTCATGTAAACAAAACACAGGCACGTGCCAGGCAGCCATCCGAATGTACAATAAAGGAATGAAATTAAAACCAACCTAATCTTCAGAAAAAATTCTCTGCTCAAAGAAATTATTCCCAAAAGAGAGGGGTACAAATGAAATTAAGGACATTTCAGCTGTGATCATCCTGGTCACTGGGTACCATCCTTTCCTACTTATGAGTTAAGGAAAGGTTTTAAAATCCTTTGAACGCCTTGGCTTTGAATATTACTTTTTTTCTCTCCTTTCTGTAATCAAGTTTTCTATGAGATATTTAGTGTGGATTTTAGACCAGTCAAGTCCATATCCACGCACATGTCAGGCCTGAAGAGATTTCTGCTTCTACCATTCCTTCCTCCCTCATAATGCCAAATAATTAGGCGTTAGCATTTTAAATACTTGTTATATTGAATTTGGGTTCATTTGCTTTCTTCCACGTGAAGAGGGAGGTGGAGGTGGGCTGAAGGAAGTTTTCTCTGACTGCCAGAGATCTCCCCCACACCCTCTGCCGAGTACCTGATGCACGGTGATCCTACCTGTTGTATGTCGGACACCTTGTAATGGTAACAGAGTCAGCTAAAAAGCAGCTGGCCAAACACACAAGCCTCTGCTATTGGGAATCATCGTTCTGTGCTTTAGTACAAATGGCAATCAATCAATTAACTGCCTACCATTAATTATTAATTGCAATTAATTACAATATTCCATATTCTGGGGGTTCTACAGACGCAGTTTTCAGTTAAGTCAATTTACCAATTTTGGAAATGGATTATTTTTTCTTGCAGTGTGTTCAATACTCCCCACGTTCATACATCATCCTTGTAGCCAAGTTATTCTGCTGCTTCTATAAATCAAGAACTGATAGGAAGAGAGCTGGTCTGGCAGCAAATGGGGCCCAGAGTTCAGGGAACTGGGGTCTCAGTCCTGCTGCAGCCACCTGGCATCTGCAGGACTGGAGACAAAGCTCTGTCACAGGTCCCTGCTCAAAACCAGAGGCTCCAGACTTCGTGGTGTTCTGGTAATTGAGGCTTTTTGAACTGGTCTGGTACAAGAGGGATATAAGACACTGTCAGAATTTCAAGTGTCCTGTGTGTTTTCCTGATGACTCTGATTCTCACTCACCTGCACCTTCTGCTGTCGCATCAGAAGAGGTTGTGTGTCAAAGAAGGAATATAGCTTGCCCTTTCTTTATACTGGTAAAACTGGCTGGCACAAGCTTTAAGTAGTGAAGTCCACTGGTTTTAATTCAAAGTCTAAATATGTTCCTGTTCCCTTTCACTCAGCAATTTCTACACTCCTTCCTCTCATGCAATGGGATCTCCTGAACCTGGATCAATGTGATGGCCTCATCTGGAGGAACAAATAGCCTAAATGCTGGAACAGAAAGACTTTTTCCAGAATTGCAAAGCCAAGAAATACCTGAGATACTTCTTTCATTTCTCCGTTTTTCATGCTCTAAGTTCTAAAAAATTACCCTGGTTGTCTTTTTCGAGCTGGTAGCTTTTGATTTTACTGAGCTCACACACTTGAGAAATTCATGCAATGAAAGCAGAGGAATCTGAGATCTAATGACAGCCCAAATGATTTCATAGAACTTCAAATTCAGAAGACATCGTTTGCTTATCAAATCTGACTGTCCTTCTTCTCCTCCTCCCCTCTGTAGAGCACAAACCGTTAAATACTATATATTTACCCCTCAATTGAGCTCAGTAACTGTGGGCACTACGCTACTACAGTTCCCCAGAGATCAATTATCCGTGTACCAAAAGAAGATGGAGGTACAGCAGTGCCAGGGCCTTTGCAATGGAAGAGAACTGGTTGAGAGATGTTTTTCTAGCATGCACCACAGGCAAAGAGCACCCTCAAGGTAGGCAAAACAGCTTTCTTCTTCTGAAAATTTTATTTCTTTATTACATGGTGGCACTTTGCATTTATCTCAAGTAGACAGAATATGACTTTGGGCATGCATTACTTCAAAGCTGGAAGAAATTATTTTAACATTGGAAGGATTTTCTATGAAAATGAAGAAGGAATAGAAGGATGATAGAAGATCTTGTGAATGTTAAACGCAAATTACTGACTTGATACGATGATAAACAGAACTGTCTTTGCACACTTCTGTTGGCCATGTAACGCAGCAGAGAACATCTGCACACTGCATATGTGCACGCTTTGCTCTTCACTTCCTGGCATTCCTCCAGCTAATATTTTTAAGATGTCCGTATTGACTGTTTTTATTCCTTTTTGATAGCAAATGTTCTGCTACTAACAATACAGTTAATGGATAGGAAAGATTTGTTTCTGAGTATTTGGGATAATGTAGCTTTTGAGTTGTTATGAAGCCATATTATTTTATAGACTCACTATCTCAAGCTTTCTTTTATGTCCCTTGAATTTGTGTGCACAGCATCCTAGAGCACAATAGCACGCAAGCTCTCTAGCAAAAACACGGAAATCATTACCATGGGAAAATATCTGGAATAATCTTCTTATAACTTTTTAATGAAGATTTACACTTTCTATAATTTTTGAAGGTTTTGTCTGAAGACTTTGGCAAGTGCTGTATAGACAAAACTGAAATGTATTAAATATGAAAGAAAGTACAGAAGTAACCTGAAGTTTGAATGACTAAAGTTATAATGTCAGAAAAATGTCATGAGAAAAGTTAGATTTCAAGAACAAGCAGCAGTCTGTAATACATTTAACAAACAACAATCCAGTACAGCTCCACATCCATTAATAGCAATGTTTGGTGCCGCCTGAGACATTTAAATAAAGTCTATATAATAAAAATTGAACTGAACTAGAAAGGATGAAAATGACACGTCCAAATTCCCTGATCTGTTTCAAAGTCTCCAGAAGCAGCTTCAGTGAATGTCAAACTTTGTTTAAAGTCTTTTTTTCACCACACTCTTTTTCTAAAATTTTTTTCACCGTGGTTGCTGTCAGGGGTAGCAGCAGAGGGAGAAGGCGACATAATGCTTCAGTAAGGGAGGGCATGGATCAAACTGGTGGAACTGGAGATGCTATATTCAGGATTTGCTCTGGGGAAAACCCCAGTGATACGTGCTAGATCTCTCTGAACACGCTCAGGTGGACATCTGAGCTTCAGGCAGCAGAGCTGTGTAAGCAGTGAAAACAAATTCTTGATCTGCTGAGCTGGAGAAACAACAGGCAGTCTCCAACCACATTTCGAGCAGTTTGAAATAAGCCGCCCATTAGCCACCATTGACATTTTGAAACTCAGGCTTACAAGACCTACTCTGAACACTGTGAAATACGGTATCTCAAGTACTTCTGATGCCTGACTGTGTTAGGACTCAGAGGTGAGTATGGGTGGGACTGAATGTTTGTACCGCGACAGATTTTCCCACAGCAGACAAGGTTTGCCTGAGCCCCACTTCCACTCTGCACGTCTGTTCCTCAGCAGGGGAAGTCTCCTGAACTCCTCCCAAAGCACAGCAGATACCACCTGGCAAACAGAGAAATAACCAGCTCTGTCTTCTCTGCCCTGTCTACCAGGAGAGCGGTGGCAGTGCCCTTTTTCTGTATGAGGCTACCCACAGAAAGCAAAGATGCTTACAGGCTGTACTGCACAAATCCTAAGAGTGCCACTGCTGTTCTCTGCTGCCTGCAGAACGCAAAGCTGCAAAACATACACTCTGAGGTCCCTGGGAGAAGACCCTGTACCAGCCACCAGGCCAGTGTGCCCAGAATGTCCTCTTCCTCCTGTGCTCCGTTTCCCTCCTTCTTCCCTCCTCAGGGGAGGGAAGTTCAGCACCCAGCAGCTGGAGTTACAGGTTAAACAAAGTCCGTTTAGCAATGTCACATGCAGCATGGGCTGACTGTAGGGGTAGAAGCATTTTAAAACATTATCTGCTCTGTCTGTTGGCAAGAAGCTTTGAACCGATTCCCTTGCCCCCAGCTCCCATTCATCTCTACCTGTTTGCTTGCTGCCCGCATTGCTGCTCTGCCCTTCCGCAGGAGCGCAGAGCTCACAGGCACTGCCCGCAGCATCACCGGAGCTCCCTGCCACCAAAGGTCACTTACACCTGCAAGCTGGGGAGACTCCCCAAACGAAGGGAAGGAGGGCTATCAATCAGACACAGCAAGCGTGTCGGCAGCCTCAGGCTTTTTGGTACTTTCACAGAGTCAGGTAAAATAGGAAAAAAACAGGGTTTTTTTTTTAAAGTCATATGTTGGGTCCTCAGAAATCATTTCCTACCTCAGCAGTCCTGGGCAGTCAGAGCAGGGGGCAGCAGTGCCCAGCATCCTTCCCAACAAGTGGTGTGTTATCCTTCTCTATGTCTTTACTTGACAGCCACAAAATCAACTCCATTAACACAAGGTTACTCTTTGGAAATTTTTCGTCTTAACTCCATTTATGTAATTTATTTTGGTCCTCTGATTCCCATTAGTGGGATCAATATTAATTTAAATCAGAATGCTGTGTATTTTCTCTTGCTCCATTCATGCAGATCAGGTGCACTGCGTTTCCCCTAACTGTATTGCTGACAAATTAACCTCAGTCAGGATTACGAAGATCAAGTGAGAAGAGTGACTGCAACCAGCTTTTCCTTTCTGTTTTTAGCAGGGATCAAATGGTTAGCCCAAAACTAAACTCCTAAAGAATTCTATACATCAGATTCGAGACCACACATAGAATAAAACTGGTCATTGCTTGAGAAGACCAGGTCATACCTGATATAGCTCCTTCCTCCCCAAAGAAAGCACTAGACGCTGCAGCAGCCATCCTGTGCGCAGGGATGAAGGACTTGCTCTCCTAGCCAAAGGTGTTGGTCTCTGGAGTCAAGGTAGGACTGGGTGTGGAAGAGGGCACAAGCTCAGATGAAAAACCTGTGGCTTCCAGACAGGTAATAATTTAGATAGAAAGGCAGAAAATGTACTTGTAAACCAAGAAGCAGGACAGTGAGTCACCTGTGCACCAGGGAGGAGTAGGGGGTAAACACCACGTGAGCAGTAATGCAAGAAGCAGAGAGTGAGACTGGAATAGCAGCAGAGTGCAGAGGAGGATCCTTACGGGCACTACTCCGAGCAGACTTGGCTGTTAGGGATGCAGATGCTTGGGCAATCTGGGCTGATTCCTAATAACACCCAGCAGCTGATGGGTCATTAGCAGGTGGCTTGTGCTGGGCTACTGTCATGCTGAGTGCTCAGTAATGTAAGCAATGAGCTAAAACTCCAATTAAATCTGACAAAGGGTCAAAGGCTGAAAATATTACAACTCTAGCAACCATTGCAGGTAGCTGCTTGGGGACAAGGGTTTTTTGACTGGCTTTGGGAGTGATTTAGAATGGAGGAATATGCTTTAAAGAGGTCTATGATGTTTGTGTAGTCACTAGTTAAATAGTGTGATGCTGGAAAGTCAGATCTAGGGAGAAACAGTAGTTTGGGAGTGGACACAGCTGTTAGCTAGTGCACAGGGAGGCTCTCACACCTGCATGCTGCAAAGGCTGGTTTTGCCAAAAGCCCAGGTTAATAGTTATGTGCTGAGGCAGACCAGTGCTCATAGCAACTCTGTACCCCGGGTTTCAGTGGATCGGTGTGCTGGCCCCTCTAAAGGTCCCTGACATCTGCTTAGATGCCTACACTTTACTTGCATTTGGATTCACAAGTCACCTGGAATTAGTAAATGACCCAGAGGAAGAGTTACACTGAGCTAACCCCGGTGAAGCAAATCTTTTAATCCATTTTTATAGCAGCTTTTACAGCAAAATTTGAAAGATGTAAAATGCAAGGCACAGTCTGTTCACATCAGCATTCAGCATCATTATCATAAAATAAAGTGCTAAGTTCATTTCTTTCCCTGAGTAAAGCTAGGCTGCCATGTTCAACTTCTCTGTGAGCTCAAGCCCTCACCAGAACAATGCTATTGGCACCATCCTCCAGCAATGCGGACATGGGGTGCATTGTAGCCCACTGCAGTTAGGTTACCACCCTTCACCTCACAGGGACTGCTGTGGGCACAAGCCATCTGCAGGTTTTGTCCTGGTTTGGGTTTCAGAGATGACTGACAACAAAGCGTGGTGTCAGGAACCCCCCTGGCTGCAGTATCGGCACTGCTCCGGTGGAAGGACTGGCGAGGGAAGCGATGCAGCTGCACAAGAAGCAGGATACCACCAGCTCGTGTGACCCCCAATTGCTCCTGTTTGAAGCCCACAAGTCTGCTATTGCTCCCAGCTAGGGAGTCTCACCCTCTGGCACTTATCACTTAGGATGGCTGCTGTCACTCTTGTGCAATGACAGAATAGCGCCAGAACAAATTAGCTTCATACTCTAGCAAACATTGAGCTTATTCTCAAGGTCACTAGAAAGTAAGGGTTAGGCTCTGTCGCCGAAGTACAGCTGCCTTCGGGGCCCAGAGGCAGACTCCACACGAGACAGTCAGAGGATGAGGCCCACCATCTCACCCGCTGCTGGCCATGGCGTGAAAAGCGCCTTCCTATTTTCTGTTCTCCAACCCACGAGCAAATATCACCCACGGCAGGGCTGGCGCCCAGCGCAGGCAGACCCACAAGGAGACACGTGAAGGCTGTGGTGATCAGAGATGCGGGGGTGTGGGGGCCACGCTGCCTCTGGCAGGTACACCTGGGGAGGGGTGAGGCTATGAGCTTAGATCAGTGCTCTCAGATAAAACCTAGCTCTTAATCCAATCCAGAAAGACCTTCTTTCTGATTTATTTAAAATTCGCTGCTTGAGAGAATTGCTGGATGTAACAAGTGATTTGCATTGCCCAGGAGTTTCGGATTTTGATGGGGTATTTTCAGAAAAGAGAATGGACCGAGAGGGAACGTGTTTCACCTTCCATTTATTTGGAAGGTATAACAAAAGGTGATACAGCAACTGCCATCTACTCGAAACAACAGACCACACCAGCCGTCACATGAAGCTGATCTCGCACACGGGCAGGCAGGACAGTTGAGCTATCTGCTACCAGCACAGCACCCGCAGCGGCAGCTAAGTCTTTCCTAATCACTTACTTATACTCCATCCAGGAAAATGATCTCTGAATACTACCGTCAAACAAGCAGTTAGTAACATTATTCATATAAATATTAGCATTATTAACTTGTGCAGTCACTGTAATTAATGATCACTGCAGTGTGATGCCGAGTGCTTTTGAAACCCAGTGTTTCCACCATGGATCACAGTGATATGCCTCTTGCAGCTGACACTGCTGCAGAAAATGATCTCCACAGCTCAGCAGCTCACTGCTTAGTCACTGCTGCTACTTTTTTTTGGCAGTCTCAACTGTGCCAATGATTTCAACTGCGCCGGTCATTTCAACTGCCAGACCTAAGTTGGTCTTCCACAAGTTGCATAGCTATAGAGCAAATATTTCCAACCATGTACCACTTCACTGCATTCCCTGGCATTTCTTGCATTAGAATTAAATGATCTTTCCTCAACTCCAGGCTCCCCAGTAAACTTCCCACCATTTTGTAAACCTGGGCCCTTACTTTTCTTCTCTCCTTCCATGAGGACTGTGGGTTTTCTTCATTTGAGGGCAAGTGAAGAGAAAAAAGAAGTGAAAAGGGGAAGAGAGAGACTATATTTTTTCCTCTTTATTATATAGAGTTTTCTTTTTGCACAGAAAACTTTTTGTGAAAAAAATCATCTATCTGATTAGTTAATGATACACACAAAGATCTCTCCATGAAATGACTTTGTCCAGAGGAAGAAGACAAAGCAACACAACCATCCTCAATCCAGTAAGTCCCATCAACCTTGTGCCCTCCTTTGCCTTCTCTTCCTCCTCCTCCGAACATGCCCTGGGATGCACCAGCCCTCTCAGTGACAGGCATTTCACACACAGCTCTTCTGCTTTCCAGTGCTCTCCCCTTCAAGTCTGCCTTCCAAAATTGGGTGCTGTAGGGAGGAAGGATGAGTAAGGAGCATATCGTCACCTTCAGTTATAAACCATGGGTATGATATAGCTGTGCTACCATTTCTATTATCATCAAATATGTTTTGATTCAACATCTATTCCATTACAAAGGAATAAGCTAACACTGACTCATGGACACCCGCCGCAGTCACTACATTGCTAATGTTTAGTCACCAAACCTTCTCTCAAGAATAACACATCAAAAGCAGATGGGGGAATGTGATCCAAATGGAGAAGGGGTCTTGAGAGCTCGGATGTGAACAATGCTGATAGATACGGAGAGTGCTGTATGGAAGAGCGAAGCACTGTTTCCCACAGGTGTCCATCAGGACACATTCAGAGTGACCGGAGGGACACCATCTGCTGCCCTGTGCTTTAGGGGAGGACCAGGGGGAAGCCTGGGGAATAGGAGTTTGTAAACTCATCACTGACAATCAGGATTTAAAGCAGTAAGTATATTTTGTAGGGGTCAGCTGAATGGATTCATAAGAGTGACTGTGCCTGACAAGTTGATAGAAAGCAATTTGTACATTTTGAAAGCTTGGTAATGAAAGATTTATGGGAGGGAATTAACATTTAGCTTGGGGCCAGGGAATGCAGGCTGTCAGCAGGGGCAAAAGAATCTGATAGAGGGTGCAACATGAAACACTGGTAAAGCCAAGATCAGAATCTGTTTAATTTTCTATACATGATTAAATTATATTAACAAAACACTTGCAGGAAAGCCTTCATATGCAGAAAGAGGATTTAGCTACATTTACTTTTCATGGAAGCTGGGAGACAGATTCTCTGTGCATTTCTGAAGGCCTTTAATAACGGGAGATATACGAAGTCTAACATACTGAGATACTGAGTCAGCCAGAGCTTTTGCTATTCTAGACTTGGTTTTGTAAGTAATGAGGGCATAACAGAAGATTTGACTGTGAATAATAAACTGGCATTGAGTAACAAGAAGTTGACTTTGTTTAAATTAAATGGAAAGATAAACAACAACAAACCTGTAAGGACAATCTTTGAAATATTAAAGAACATAGAAGCCATCTGAGCCAATGTGTTCAGAATCTGTGGGTGCGTGGTGGCCTGGAAGTTCTTAAATTCAGGATGGTGAAATTCCCAAGAGCTTTTGTCACAGGTGTGAGAAAAAAGAACTGTGGAGTGCTCTAAGTCTAGATGAATAATCACTCCAAAAATCCTATCGTAAGTAAACAAATAATGCACAAAGAATGGGGAAAAGGTACAATTGGCAAAGAAATTGTACTCAGAGGCTAGGAGATAGGGTGAGGATTCCCACAAATCAGTCTGAATCACATCTTGAAAGGGACATTAAACCAAATAGCTACAGGCCCTTCAGTAATGTAGCCATATAGTCATGAAATAATAAAAAAGTGGAGCAGCTGAGCAGTGAAGATAAAGTAAAAAAATAAAAAATGTTCTAATTACAACTGAAATCTACATGAATACTTTAAATCAGTTTTCCATCCCTCTCCCCTTCTAGTCCCCTACTCCTGTTTTATACACCTTACCCCGCTTTGGAAATCTCAGCCAACCGGTCGGTTACTAGTACAGTATTCCTATAGTGCTCCTCGCTGGCAGCGAGAAATAAAACTGTGGTGCCTGGGAGACCCAGTGCCCCGGCCCGGAGCTGAGCTGTGGCTGCTCTGCCGGAGAGCTGGTGAGGATGTGACAGGCAGCCAGGCTGAGCGTGGACAGGGCAGGCTGGCCCCAGGACATGCATTGTGGAAGTCTTCATTTCAAACTAAGAATGGGGGAAGGACAGGGGCATTTAGACTTTTCCTGAATTGTTTAAGTACATTGTTTAACAGTGAATGCATTCCCTTTTAGGACTGCGTCTGACTGATTTGGATAAAACATTTTTTTCCAATACATGTTTTAGCTATAGCAAGTCATCATCCTATTGTCTGATGACTAACTACACTAAATTGTACTAAAATAAGTCATAAGATAGCTACTGGGAAGAGACTTACAGAGATCCAGATTTTTTCAGGGCAGCTTGTCAGCCTTATCTCAGGAAAGCTTACAGAAACTGCAAATAAACTTGAAGGCAGTCTGTTTTGTATAAAGGAATGCTCCAGACGGTTAGCTGGTGCACCTTTTGCAGGTGCTCAGTTTTAGCACAACAAAGGAAGAAGGATTTTGAGACTGTGCTTTCCTCCACGCCTGCATTACAAAACCCACAGTCCCTTCATGTTTGCCTGCAGAAGTACAGAAACACTGGCATCTCTGCCTGGAACCGAGAGGCAGAAGAGCCAGTTACATGTAATAAAGTGCTGCAAAAGGCATAGCAGAGTTCAAGCGTTTAGTTGTTGTGATGTCTCGTGAAGCCATCAGATGGGTCAGGTACCAACTCCAAGACCTGGTTACTGGAGGCTGATTTAAGGCAGTGAAATCAGACAAAGCAGAAGAAAAATTCACTTTCTGGCTACATACCACTGGAACGTAGCAGCCTAGAAAGGATAAATTTTGAAGTGTGCCAATCCCTCTGTACATGCCAGTAAAAGCTTTGTTACATCTGCAATAAAATACCCATTTGTCTATGGCTGCAGGAAGCGCTGCTCCTGCCCATCTCGCTATTGCCCTCAGCCCTGCAATACCACGACAGATTGGGTGAGTGCTCCCGGCCCTTTCCAGCACAAAGTCAGCTGCGTTTTTCTGCTTCACAAACTGATTCAGCCAAAGCACAACTGCTGATGCTCAGAAGGTAAGCGGGTATCACAATATGCAGACAGATTGAGCTGTGTAAGAATTTTGCTTAATCACCTATAAATCAGTTTAGCATAACCACCTGCCTCTCTCGCCTTCAATGTCTTAAAGGATTTCTCTGACCTCCAGTCCCACAGCGAGCTCTCTGGTCTTCAGGAGGGAAGGCAGAGACTGGGTCCTGCTTGGCTTCCCTCTGCTCCCCCTTTCACTTTGCTGTTCAAGAAGAAAAATAGTGAAAAAACCCTGCTGCTTCAGGATTCAGCTTATGTTGCCCTTCTCAAAGTCGTCAATAAATCAGAAAAGAGCACAGAAAGGATTTGAGCCACAATTTCTTTTTCTTATCACCCAGAGTTTCCAACTGTCAAAGTCTCTTTTACTGCACAATTCTGAATAAGCGCTGAAGTAGTGACCTGACCGAGCAGTCCTTAGTGGTTCCCGTGGCTCCCTTGGCTCTTCTTCCTTTCATTCATTTTAATGAACTATACAGAGTCTGAAACATAAATTGCAACCTTAATTTTTTGGCTAATCCCAGGATCAGATTAAAATCTTGGCTTCAAATACACTCAGCCCTTTTGGAATATGGTATTTATGCCTGGATCAATCACAAATTATGAAAAACTCCCTAAAGCTTTATGCATGTGGGATTTTTTTTACCCCTTTCCTTAAATAATGAACTGCAACAATCAGAAGTCTAAATGAGCTAAGGTGACATCCTTTTAGAGTAAAAATACATTTATCACACACTCAGCCCTCTCTCTGTTAGAACCTTCCATCATTTTTCACTATCTGCTAGTCTTTCATGACTTTATCAGCCAAATTCTATAAATTTTCCCCTTATACACTGAAGGTCTCCAGAAATTACATGAAATACATTAGATATGAATGGCTGTATTTACCCATGTGACATGTGAGGCCAAAAAATCATTTTATAAGAACTTTGAAATAAGTTTTTACATGACACAGCATATATCTGAACCAGTCTCAAAAGACACAGAAATATGTAGACTCCAGTTTTTAAACTTCAGATTGTTTTTCTGAAGCTTTTGCTTTTCTCTTAGTACTCAGACTGACCGGCCCATTGAGCTTTTAGAGATCTATCTGAAATGTGGTGTGAAGAAAAATATCCTGGAAAAACTCATCATAATCTGCGTGCTATTATTAGCCCCTCATGCAGTGGGTCCACTGTCATCTTTTCTTCCTATTGGTGTCACCCGAGTTCTCAGTTAAGAATAAAACAACTCCCCATCTCTTCAAAAAAGTCCTTGCACAGCCACGTGGAGACCCCTCTGTGTTGGTTTACAAGCTAAGAACCCTTTTATCTGTAGTTGGTTATTGACTAATGGCTAATGAGTTTATTTTCAAGGTTTGTTTTTTGTAGCAATTGTTCTCTTCACTTATTTCTTAGTATACAAGATAACTTTTAAAAAACAGTGTCCTTCTGCCCTTTTAAAGGAGTGACTTTGTTTTAAGAATAAATTCATCAACTTGGCAGACTGAAAATCTGATTTCTGTCTAGGATATCTATATTAGCTTGTGATATAATCAGAATTTAAACAGATGTTTCAAGGCTTTTGATTTGCAAATCTGCATTTTGAGATTGGTTCTTCCTGACTGTTTTTCTATGCCCGACTGTTCTCCCACATGAAGAGCATCGGCCATGGCAATGTGCAGTGTTACAAGGGCACCTGACATCTGGTCCCACCACCTGGACCAGGTTCCATCTGGATCAAATGCAAATGTTTCCCAAGCAGGAAGACAGCAAGATCTGGATCCATCAGGCCAAGGGTGGTTCTCAGTTCATGAAACAGAGTGCTCAGATACAGCTACAAAGTGAGTTAAACTTTGAGGACAGAGATCTTCAGGTTCATAAATGCTTTTTTCTGTGGTTTTAGGAGTAAAAAGTTGGAAGCTGTGAGTCAGGCAACAATATCAGTTCAAAATAGGTGATGTGTCTGTTTTGTTTCCTTCTGGAAATTTCAGTGCAAAGCCAGGACAGTGGCATATCCCAGAAGAACCTTCACAAGCAGAGTGCTCTAGTTGTTGGTTTAGTTTTGTTCTCTGAAAAGGTTCACGCCTTCGGGGAAGTTCTTTTGAATTTGACTGCACCTCTATGGGGATCTGAGACCTCAGTTGCCCTTGAAGTCTTTTGTAGTGAATAAGCAGAATCTTCAGCTTCCACAACCATTTCCTTGTCTGTCCTGGCAGTTAAGTACCATCACCCCTCCTCCTGAGAAAATTTATTAATGAAAGATGAGAGATTACATTTCAATTTGAAAAATTAATGCTCCAGCAGTAACACCTGAGAGCTCACAGCATGGAAAGGTGAAGCAACAAACCGGCTTGCATCCAAAGGAACAGTCTTTTCAAATATTTCTGTCTTGGAGCTATTCATATCTTCCTGAAACTTTGAATTACAGTAAGCTCCCAAGTCCCCTGTGTTCATAATCGTTAAAAAGGAGACATATTTAGAGAATAAGCTTCTGTACTGAGCTCCTAGGGTATCTGTCAGATGTCAGGCTATGTAGTCTCCTTAAATCTGGATGAACGACATTACTGAGACCTCTTCCTGCTAGGACTGCCTGCTGGGAACTTGTGCCTGCACTGCACAAGAGTTTATGGAGGATTTAGGCTTAACAGAGACAAAAAACATAAGAAAGGTTGTCTGGGATGATTCAAGGATCATTCAAAGATCCAGGATCCTGCGTCTAGATGCCAAGGGTAGAGTGCAAGTGTAGGACAACTATATAGTGAGTGATGCTTCCCTGCTATATCTCCTGATTCACCAGCGGCTCGGAGTTCTTCCAGAGCCAGAGGTGATATACACACGCTCAGTGGCCTTTGCCAGACCAGTCTTCCGTTAATGTACCTAATTGCTCTGAGAATTTACCTACCTGCTCTGACACAATATTAACTTTTGATATCCACCATGATAAATGGCCGAGTTTCACAGCTCAGCTGAACTGCTGTGTGAGGAAGTACCTCCTTTTAGTTGTCCTAAATCTTGTATGTGACCATCTTATCTAAGGGTGGCTTGTTCTCACACTAAGTTCCCATGCCCCTTCTCCAAGCCACTCTTCATGTCATACATCTCAATCATACTCCACTTCAGCTACCTCTTTGCTGTCATAAAAAGTATGAGTCCATTTATCCATTCTCACACACCCTCTTTTTCAGCACTGAAAGCCTGTGCTTTTCCCAGTTGTACCATCCCTTTTTGAAATGGGGGGGGGAGAGAATCAAAACTGGATAAAGTGTTTAAAATGTGGGTGCAGAACAGATTTATGCAGCCGCACAGCAATGTTTTCTGCTTTATTCTCCAGTCCTTTCCTAGTAATTCCTCCCATTCCAGATAGGTTTTTGGTTTGTTTTGCTTTGCTGCTGAATTGACAATATAATGGATAGTTCTATAAAACCACTCAGGAAAGAGATCTCGGAGTTAATAGCTAGTCAGAGACCATCACCGAGTGTGTTTTTCCTCCCATGTGCATCACTGCACATTTATCAACAATGAATTTCATGTGCCATTTTGTCAAAGTGTTTGACAATATGAGCTTGGGGATCCATTCCTGCAAAGTCGCCTTGCCCTGCAGCGTTTGCTCTGCTGAATTCACCGGCAGGCTGCTTGGAGCTCTTGCATCAGCAGGGGGGGAACAAATCTTGAAACGGCACCACCACAGAATAACTAATTCTAGTTAAACAGCAGAGGTACAGTGGGGCTGCCCTTCAAAGTTGCGGGAGGTGGGGAGGAACTGGTGGGTCCATTCTACCTCCTGTACTCTCAGTATGGGAGCATGGAGACTTGGAAAGCACATGGTCCCAAATCAACACTGCTTTTACAACCTCCAAAACACGGTGCAAATGCACATTAAGACAGAATACAAATGGACAAGCTCTCAAAGAGGCAATGTGTCACGTTATCATGTTAGCCATACAACTCTCTTTGACATGATTTGATGTACAGAGTAGGCTGCTTTTCTTACTCGATGCATTTCCTCTGTGACAGCTAAACCTTCCCGAGTTTAAGAAATCAAAAGTGACTCTTATGGTTAATCTGCTTCTGAAAAAGATACTTGCTTTCTCCTTTCAAAAAGGCGAGTGCCCTGTGTTTCTGCTGAAGGCAAGTACAACGAATGTGAGACACATTTTGGAGTGTTGATTCAGACAAAGTACCTCAGAGAGAGGAGTTATCTCAAGGCAGTGAATAACACCACAGTTATGAGCCTCTATAAAATATAAAAAAGCCTGTAGCCTGGGAAAGGCGTATTTAGTCATGTCACAGGTCTATGGTTTCTGACATGACAGAGTTGTTAGTCGTGAAAGATAATGTTTTCAAACATGAGTGCTCTAAATTCAGGAATTAAGCTTTGCTTCAAAACCTAGCAACATGAACAGAAAAACTGGGTTTGATTTTGGTGGAACTTGGGTGGTTCAAGCTCTTAAATTCATATTTGTGGCAGTTATAGAAAGAGGCTTTATTTTAGATGTGTCAGATATCTGCTCTATCAGGTAAATTGTGGCAAACTTGTCTGTTTAACGACCAAGACTGAATAAGAGACCTCAAAATTTAGCCCATAGATAGTCTGGGTTATCCTTCCTGCAGGAAAAGTCACAGCAATAGATATATGAGAAGCCTATGACCTTGTCAAGGGCTGAATCACCACGGATTAAGGGTGAGGGCCAAGGGTTAAGACAAACCTTAATTTTGGAGTATTCAAAATTCAGGTGAAAATCCCAGGGCTGCCTTTGAGAGGAGGAGATGGTGTTATCATTCCCTGATCGCAATCGCTCAGCCGACTGCAGAGGTTCTTGCTGTAATATTTACACTGAGAAGCATCTGTCTATACAAGGGTATGCACACCTACAAGTTAAGAAGCAGGGCTTGATTTCTGGAAATTCAGATTTTCCCAGTCTAATGAGCTGAAAGCCTCACAAGCACTGACCTGAGTCTAATAATTTTATTTTTTTTTTACTATGAGCATCTGCAGTCAGCAATATACAGGATAATAAAACACATCTAGAAAGTATGACTTTCAAGAAAGGAGAATGCTATAGCTCCCTCATATGGCATGATTCATATCCTTTTTCATGATCATTTTTAACAGTAACCATCCTATTCTAATATTTCACAAATGTTCTTCATATAGTCAATTAGTTAATCTGCAGTGTCGATCTCAGGGAAGCTGCACTTTTTTTGTGCTTTGCCATTTTGTTATCCCTTCAATTACAGATGTCTGACCACATGAATGCTGGCAATGATATAAATTACATTATGAAAAAAACAAGGATACTAGTCATAAATTGGGCAAAATAATTTGTGATCTTTCCAAACATGATAATCTATCTTGTAATAATTGCATTCATGAAATGTCATCCAAGGGTTGGATGGCCCAGTTCAGGACAACTTTGGGAAGAGATCCAATGCAAGGAAACTGGCACTTTGGCCTTGTGCGCTTTGTCAATACAGAGGGTAATGGGTTTCACAGGGTCTCTCTGACACCTCTTGCTTTCACAGCCACCTTCCCCGTACCATTGCTCTTCTCCTTAATCCCTTCAGTCCCAACAGTTGTTATGCTGTCCTTCAGAGCATGTGCTTGAATGGCAGTCTACAAAACATCACCACAAGCAATGAAGCTGACAACATTATGTGAAAAGGGCCATTAAATCACCATTTAAAAAATAATTTTTAACCTACACTATTGGGGTCACTAATTAAAAATCAATTCCTTTCTGTGTTGCAAATCTGACAGTAATTCTGTCTCCAATGAGTACAGCAAGATTAACAGCACGTCAGGTAAATGCAGCTGGGAAATGACATTTTCATTAGTGATTTATTGGGTGTGAAATTTCCACCATGGTGAAATATTCATGAACAATGCAGGTTAGAATGTCTCCATAAATATCCACGTTACTAATTACTGCTGAAGCCCACACTGGATTTAAATGTTCACAAAGCAAAGCATTCACAAGCCACAGGAGAATTATCTAGGACAAGACTTTCAGGGAGAAACCAAAAATACATGAAACCCGATAAGCAGCAAAGTAAGAGGTTTTCTGCTAATCATGGCATATCACATTTCCTATCCCCAGAAAAAAACAAGAGAAACCAAAGCAAAGCAATACGATCTCTATTAGCTGTTTGTCCTGCTAATGAAGAGTGCCAGGGACTGATCCTGGGCCTGAAGACCAAGTGGTAGAAAAAAGGTACCAGCTATTTTGTGCCCACAGCCCCTCAGGCTAGAGCAGAATGTGTCCAGGCGAGCACTGGTCAGAGCTGTGTGATCACCCAGGGCCCAATACTTGAGCATGTTCACTTGCTATCTCTTCACTACCAGCACAGACTTGCCAGCAATGCCAGGGCTGGGTACCCTCAGCCCTGTCCCCTCCCACACTGCTCCTGCTCAAACGTTACCCATACGACTCCAGAGCAGAGCCTGCTTCCTTTTAGCATACGGCTTCAATTAGTTATTGCTGTTACAATGAACTACAAGAAAGTTGAATTGTCACAACATCCAGAAAGGTTCAGATCAGCATTGCAAATCCAGCAAAGAGACCTCCAGCTTTTTCAGTGAACCTCTGCACAAATGGTAAAGTCAGCATAGCAAGAGGTAGTAGTTGGAACAGACCATGTGTTTTCTACCTGCTGATTGCACCTCACAAACTCCTTCTGCTGATGACAGACTGGTAACATGGTGCCCCAGACATAAACATATTTTGCCTTAACATGAACATTTGTGGGCAGAAAGATAAACCTGCATTGTTGATTAAACAGGATTTTCTTTTTTCTTCCCTTTTGTACATATCTTCCACATGACACATTGCTAAAGCCAACGTAACTTCTTTGTCAAATTTGGTACTCAAACACACCAAATCTTCTCTCATGCTCAATACTTTCAAACTGGTACAGCTTTAATAGTATTTGTTTTCAGTGGAATGAGCTGTACTGGGTAACGAGGCCCAGAACTGGAGAACAAAGAGATGGCCACAGTTAATAATCTGTTAGGTCTTCTCTGGCATTTGATACCCCCTGAGTAACAACATACAATATAAAGACATTTAGAAAGAAGCACAATCCTCGGAGTACTTCACGCTTTGTCGATTGGAACCTCCAAACTGTTTAAAAATAGCTTTATGAAATCAAATTTTGCACAGTTTGGACTAAATGGAAGAAACTAAAGAAGCTGATGAAAATGCAAAAGCAGCAAGTTTAAATGAATTGAGCTTCAGAAGCTATTGGAACATAATGGCTTCGGGAGTAATCCATTCTGGTCATTGCCAGCCTTACACTGGGGTTTCTACGTATCTTTTCAAACTCATAGTTAAAAGCCTCACTACATATTACTAACATTGTTGTTGCTCACTAAAATGCTTAGTAATGACACAAACATCACTCAAAATCAAATTATCAGATGTACAGACAACATACTCTAGAATTTAATAGCGTGTTAAATGATTGTGGGGAAATGTTCTGTGAAGTCAGTGAAGCAGCAGCAAAAACTAATTCAATTCTCAAATGAGTAAAAGTGAGAAACTGTTCTTATAAAACCAATATTGTAAAAATACATGCTGGAACACACTGCTGACTTCTAGGGAAGGGAGAAAGAATTTCTTCCCCTAGCAATAAATACCTAATTTTGGTGACTGATGTAGTTCACCTTGAATCAAAACTGCTCTGTGTGCCTGGAATAACAGTGTCCAAAATAGTTTTATGAGGAATGTCATAAGTTCAAAATACCAGTCACAATTCAAAACTGTCATTGATCACAATGTGATGAGCATATGGATCTCAAGTTAAATGAAAGTCATCTTAAATTTCTGGAAACTGCTAGAAAACAAGAGCAGAGTCTTTCTCTTATCTTCTGGAGCAAACAGCAGCCTGGCATAAAACTTGGCTGGAACGGGAAGGGTTTCACATTGCCCTAAATTAGTTAAATGCATACCGTCACTCAGCTTTATCAGCCTTGTGCTGGCAACACGTCCCAGATGAGCTGCCAGGTCAGAGAGAAACCCACAGCCATTACCTGCTTCCAAAAGCCTCACATCAACAAGAAAGAGTTTTCATAATACATCAGGGGAAAGTCAAAATTGGCGTGTCAGTTCCAGACTTCTTCAGTTATAACAACCACAACATTTTCTGTTTCTTTCCATGGCCTGAAAGTTAGAACTTGTTTATGCTCAGTAGGAATGTCCTTTGAATAACAGTTATTACCTATCCGTCCACATTATCATCTCACAAGATCATTAGCAGAGCTGTTTACAGAAAAGTCAGGGTGGATGTGGGTAGTTCAGTCTTTGCAAAGTAGATCTAGTTTTCTCTTGACCATTTAACATCATCAAGGATTGCGTCGGGCTGAAGGCCAGTGGCCAAGACTGTACATCAAGAGGATTTCTTCCTTCCATTTCTTTTGGCGCTCATATTTTATACCACTGTCTTAATGTGTTTTTTTTTTCTTTCTTACTCATTATTTGAAATATTTATAGTATAGAATGCTACTTAATTTGAAACTCTTGAATCCAATATTCAAATTTTACAATGAAGTCACAATGAGAAATCTTCTAGCTTTCATGGCATTACTCCAAATCCACAGCAGTCTTAATTGAGTCAGACTGAGGCTTCCTTTAACTCCTTATTTTGAACTCCAAGGACTGAACTGTTTGAACAGTTGAAGGACTATCAGGAAGCTTGTGATATTCACTTTACCTTTAGTATCGTGTTTCTGGAACCACTGAGCTCCCCTAACCCATAACAACTATCAGCAGTATGACGTATTGAATTAACTCAGACATTCTTACTTATCATACTTCCAACGTCTTCTTTTCCTCTAAATTTACCATTAATTTCATTGCTTAAATAGAACTTAAAGAGGTGATTAAGGAATGGCTGACCTGGACCCCAGATGCCCACACTGATCTGTGGTGCCCATATAATTGAGGAACAATTCTCGTGACTGTTGCTAATTTGAGGTAAGGTGGAAGTACGACCCATGGCAAGATGGCAGGATGCTACCGAAGTACGTGTGGTGAACTAAAAAGAAATTATTGTTTCTAGATTCTTCGCAGAAGAAACTCTTCAAATTAGAAAAATCAGTGAAGAGCAGATGCTAATCCCCATTAGTTTTTGCCATCTGATCACGTGATGAACAATTGTAAAGAAGCACAAGTGGAAGTGATAAGGAAATAACTACGCTGCCAGGTGCAATGAGCTGCCGCTTCTGTCCGCTTCTCACTCGTGCATTACAACTATTTCTACTTGTGTACCCTACATCTAAAGGTACACCGACACCATACATACCACTTCTATCTGACCCCATTGCCAGCATTTGTGTCTTTTAATGAGAATATCGTTAGAAATGGACAACTGTTCACAAGATGAGGATCTGTATCCAGAAAGAACTTTTATAGCTATTAATTACATTTAAAATGAAAACTGCTCCTAGACTTTATTATGTTTGGAATTATATAAACTTCAAAAACTACAGAACTTTTAACTGTCTCAGAAACATATCAGTGAAGGAAAGAAACCTTCTTCTGTATTAGAGGGATATAATATGTATTGTTTTGGATCTCTTGTTATTTCTCTTGGAGATGGGTTATAATGGTGCTTGAGGTTAAGTAGTATGCAATCGAAAAGACAGAATAAAATGATGAAAGTTTTAATAAAAGGCACGCCAAAAAAAATAAGAACACAAATCTTGTTATAAACAAGAAAGCATAGTATGGTTGAACTTTATGCCTCTTATATGCCCTTTTTTTATTAATGTTGTCTTTACAATGCTCAGCATGTCCTTAAAGCTTTGAGCAAGTCACAGCATTCATATATATATTGGCTAAGAACGGCTGCTGCAGTGTTCCCCGCCTGTAGCAGAAATGGGGTTTTATAAACAAATAAAAAAGGCAAAAAAGCTATAAATTCGTGCTCCCTAGTTTATGCAGAGTCGGTTTCTGTGAATGGGCACACAACACCAGAAATCTTACTCCTATTTATGCATTCATCCAAGCCTGCAGGTCTGATGCTCTGTGCTGAATATGCCACCAACAATTCGATCTCAGGTTCCTGCACTAAATAATGGAAGGCAGGACCCAGGAGAAGGACTGTCTTCCCCCGGACCTGATGGGCTACTATGGATTTGTATCCTGTACTTATCCTCTCTCTTCTCCCCACTGCTAGAGGCAGATTTCAAGCTCTGAAAGTGCAGGGCAGGAGCAGTCCCCATGCTCCTGTGGATGCAAGCACCACCATTTCAGCTGTGCAGCATCAAAAATCCCCCCATATTTCTGCACTCCCCCAAAGTGACCATCGCAGAGTATCTAGTGGAAGTCTCAAACTGAAGAAACCCCCTAGTACCTTAAGAAAAACATTATAGTCTGGGATCTGTGGCTTTAATGAGCAAAATGCTAACACCAATGGAAAGACATTTATCACCCTGGTACAGAATGGGAGCATCTCATAAATGTTAACAGTATTCCAACACTGCTGAAAGCATGGAGTTGTCTCACACAGCCCTCCCCTCCGGAGCAAACAGCAACTGAGGTGCAGATACAGCCAGGATCAGAACTGAACCCAGCCAGAGTTGGAGAAGAGTCCCAATTAATTATACTTATTGTATATTGTACTTTACATTTAGGCTTTCTTACTTCTAGCTCATATTAAACCATTATTTCAATTCACTGGCCTACTAATAGCCAAATTCTGAACCTCACAACTTTGCTGAACTGCCCAGCTTCAAAAAGTATCCGTAATGAAAAGTATTCTCTAGCTACTTTCTGTATTTTGGGGAAATGAGCAGCACGATTCAACAGATACCATGCACAATCCTTTTGATAGGATGCCGTAAACCATCTTCCCAGAAGCAGAATTCAGTTGCTCTCTAGCAATGGTATCTTTTATGCCATTTATAGACTCAATAGATAAGATTTCAGAGAGACTTCATAGGTATTAGATATTCTGATTTGGGGTTCTCAAATGGAATATTCAAGAATATTGATTTTTCTACTGCACTTACCTTGTATTCCCGAACATCAAAACACATTAAAATGTTTTTAGGTGGATACCTGAAAACAGACATCAAATGCCCATTAGCTACTTTCTTATAGAGACTTAGCTTTTCTAAAAGTGCTCAAGACAGTTAAGGGACACAAATCCTAAGGACTTTTAATTACACTTATAACCCTGTCCCCGTCTGCCGTGTTTGAAAATAAATAAATAAAGTACAGAAAGACAAACAGAACAACAATTCAGGAAGGTCAGTCCCACAATCAGTATTCAATGCCTTTGTTCAGTTCCCACCCCTGCCACCAGCTTTGTTTCTAGCAATGGGCCGCTCTCTTTGTCTTTTTTTTTCTCTCTTACAGCAGGTATAATATTCTGGTAAGGGGAAGCTGATCGGGAAATACTTAATAGGTACATCTGGGAAGAGGCAAATATGCTGGATACAATTGTTACATGCTTTAAAGTGTAAGACTGCTTTGGGAAGCAAATAGCATATTTAAAAGTCTAGGTAGAAAAAAAAAAAAACAACTCACAAAAAGAAGGTAGGAAGAGTATGTGGTCCTTCTAAAGTCAATGGGAATTTTGCCTTGACATTACTGCAATCAAGATTTCCCCATTAAACACACATGGATCCTGTATCCAATCTCTAAACCCATTTTATCTGATGCAGTATCACAGTTCTACTTTCTGTACCTTCCTTACCTATTTCATGACTTGGGATAAAAGCAGGATACAAGAGGAACGCTGAAAACCTGCTGCAGTGTGCTGCAGAGGAGGCCAACATGCTGGCATGTGTGAATCGGGATTGTTTCAGTTTATAAAATAATCTTTTATAAAGACAGGAAGACAACTCCTGCAGCATTCACATTTTCCGACACAGCCAGAATCCTTCAAAACCCAGCATGCTCAGAATGTGATCCCAAGTTCCATGTATTACATTGATTTCATAATTGATTATATTCCCAGGGTCAGTATCTGGAAACCTGTAAGACATAATTTTTTCAACTGATTTGTCTCCCCGGACAGCTGCCGCTTACAACCTCTGACTTTCCAATAGATGATGACAGCACGGTGAATGATGGCTCAACTATTGCGATCATTCACTTCCACCCTGTGGGCTGCAATCCAAAACTTTCCTATACTTCATTTTTTCCATACAGCAAATCATTACTGGGAAGAAAGTATCCAGATTCCTACTACTGTGAGTGCACTTAATTGCTAGCCAAAATGTTGTGAGGGGTGATTCAAACACATCTGGTGTGAAGCGATGTGCACTCCCACTACTGACTACCTTTCCCTCTGCTCAGCAGAAGTTCATCTGAAGACGCATCTTCCATTTGCAGCTCAATACTTCCAATACCTTGGTATTTTAAAGCCTGTTTTCTCCAGGCATTCACTGCCTTGTAACTGCACAGCTAAGAATCCAAAGACCACTAAAATCAGTGAGAGTCTTCCCACTGACCGTGCGATTTTAGATTTAACCCCAGAAAGATTTGGCAAGACCAGGCTTTCACACAGAAGTATGGTCCTTCTTATAACCTGAAAGCCAGTTACTGATTGCTAAGATACATTTACTAGTCACAGACACTAGGGAAAATGGTGAGGCTGAGGATGTGGCATTGCCATTGCCCTGTGCAGGAACATGTATACAGGGTGCAAAGTCATACATCAGGAGCAAGCAACTAACTGCCTGCAAGTGTGTTACCTGCTCCTGCTCATGTCTCCCAAGGAAATCCATATGGGCAGTTCCCTTCACATATACACCCCACTGCCAGAACTGCAAGCTGCACAGCCCGAGAGCAAGCAGGGGCAAACACCACTGCTCAGGCTAGAGGGAAGAATGAAACAGAGAAAAACCATCAGTGAAACACTGGGGAAAGCTAAGAAATTAACTGACGCAAAGAACAAAAGCCCCTTAGCAATGGCCTTCAAAATCCCTGCAGTTGCAGGACAAGGAACAGCAGTATCCCCTTTCCCCTCCTATTGAGCTTGCAGCATGCTGGAAGGAACCAGTATTGCCACCCACTTGTTCAGGGATCCCAGAGGCCTTGCGGACGACAACGTCGCTTGGCAGGGAAAGCCTTGCCCCCCAAGGGTGCCTCTGCGGGTGAGAAGGCACCAGGCTGGTGGTTCCCTTCCAGAGCACTGGCTCCTTCCCAGGAAGGGGATTTGTCTCTCCAAGCACAGAGGGACCACTTTGTAGTTTTTAGTAAACAACACCACCCTAACTGGCTTTAATTTTTGACAACTTCTTCAGAGATGACCACTTCACCTTAGCTGGCATTTATTTTGCTGTGATTAATTACTGGTTTGAAAAGTATCAACTTTGTATTTACTGGGCTTTATGACAAAAAGCTTTAAAACTATAAACCTTAGCATTTTATTCACAGTAGGACAGAAGTCCAGTTATAGCTCTCTAGTGCAAAACACATTATACAGACCTACCAGAAACCAATTCCTGCTCCAAGGAGTTTAAAATTTAAATCTGTGATTGAACACTTGTTCACATCCTTATCTTGAGGGAGGTAGGTTGTTCCAAAGACTCTAAAGTGATTATTCATCCTATTCATGAATTCAAGAGCATGCATATATACTTGCACAACTGGAGAAGGCCACAAGAGCTGGAATAACATCAGGTGGATATAAAGAGAGAGAATTGTAACTAATGCAATAAGAAGTGGCTACAGAAGAGTAGGTGCCTAGTTGTTGCTGAGTATTTTATTGGCAATACGCTAGGGGCAAAAATCAAGGAGAGATTTGAAAAGGACAATGTAGTGGTTTGTAGGCTTTTAGGAGAGCTTTTCTTGTGCATTATTATAGGAAAAAGCATGAAAATGTCTGATGGAGATTGGATTAATGGCTTAATTTCTAGGGAGTATTAAATTACCTGGCACATTGTAGAAACATTTATAATTTATAAATAAAATGACATTAGCAATTTCCACAAAGCTTAGAGAAAGAGTCTAGACAAGAATTACTATATTCAAATCCAAGGTTCACACTTCAGGACCATGTTTAATATCCATATCCTGTAATAGGATCCACCACACAGAGGAAGACATCAGTTTTCCTACTTTCTCTGATTCTGCTTTCATGCAGACAAGAGTCTGACTGAAGAGCGGGGCTGGGAAGTAACAGCCCAGGGGAGCTGCACTGCTACTGAAGGTGAACGCAATCCCACTCCAGCTGCACCAGTTGTGGATTATACAGCATCATGAACTGGGCAAGATCTTTTTGCAACATCATCCATCACTAAAATGCATTAGAGAGACAGAAGCTAGAAAACAACATAAAAATCGCTTTCTGCTAAATGATGTTATGCACTGTGTGTTTCCTTCAGATGTGTCAGTATTTTACTTTTAGAGGGATGCTTCACTGTTGTGGCTAAAACAAATGTTGCAAGCAATAAAAATATTACAAGGCTACAAAGAGCCATTTCTCAGCTTGCAGAGGCCATGCAGCTGAGATCTGCAGGCACAGGACAGAAATTGTGGTTAGCTCAGAATTACTTCAGACTCAGGGAAGGGGGTAGGTTTTGCTGTTTCCTTCTCTGCTGTATTGTTTAATGAACATTCACATTGTAAAATTCACTTTACTTCCAAGTTACTTAATTTCTAACCTTCCTTATTTTTATCTGCTATTTGAGGTTCTCTCGTTTTTCAGACCATCAACAGGTACAGACAACATTGCCTGCCGTTTTAATAGGTGTTCTGGGATTTGTAGCTGTAAATTTTGTCCATGGAAAGCCACATCAGGGTGATGAGCACTGCTAATAAGGGGGTCTAGCCATCCTACAAAGATAAGAAGACAAGCTAGCAAGAGCGTAAGAGTGGCATATATATATATTATCACATAAAGAGTAGCATGGCTTTTCCTTCAAGGAAAGCAAGAAGGTCACAACCTGCCCCCGATCGCTCTGTGACACCATGTGGCTGCTTGCAATGTGGCACTATTCAAAGCAAATGCGGAGGACAGAGTCTAGCCTTAAGTCATGAAAACTTAAGAGTAAGTCCTACCATCAGAACATAAACTGAATCCTGTACTGTCTCTATGCACAAAAATATATTTGGTTGGTTGATGTGCTTTGAGCACCTTGTTGGGTTTGTTGGAAGGTGCTCTGCCCTGTGTCTGCAGCAGGAGGAGGTACCGTGGCAGGCAGCTCTCCGTCCCACAGCTGTGTCAGGGCGATGGGGAGCACGAGGAGATTTCAGACCAGCAGTTGCGGTAGCAGGATATACTGCAGTGCTGTCACAGAGAGTTGCTGCGAGGCAGGGCTGAAAGCTAGAAACAATACAGTAGAAGGAAGGAGGCAATAAATACCCAGTGGAGAAGAATTTCCAACTGTTGGTCAGCTGCTGAAAAAAGGCATCAGGACTGTCGGTCTTTAATGTCTTTATAGTCAGCTGTGACTATGCAGTGCAGTTCAAGAGTTACCAATACAATTTATTTTAAAATATTCTGAATGTAGTGCTAAAAATAATGGAAAACAGAATTATCCACAAGCAGTACCCTTCTAATAATCTTTAAAACACGTTCACACTTAATGCCACCTTTTTTAACTTCTGCAAAGTGCACTCAAGCAATGGATTCTGTGCAGCAGGGAGGTACTAATTTAGTACTTTAGTGTGAATCTGGTTTTGCTCAGTTAACTTTAGGCTATTGCTGTTTTATTGCGTGAATAAATTAGTCAGGTCCTATTTATTACATATCTTTATTTGGCTTTACATCTTTCTTCTGAGCACTGAGGGTGAACAGAGGCAGCTGAGGCTCAGAGACATGGTGAACTGTTCGACACATCAAGACATTTGACTCCATTCTGATCCATCAGCCAAAACTGTGAATGTCACAAGCTGCATTTTACCTTCTAGGAAGTTTGTGATGTGCAGGGGGAGGCCAGCTGCCTGCTCACGAGCTGACTGATCACACAGGAACACGGTCCCACTGAGCAGCAGCTTACTGCAATGGTTCCTACTGGCTTGATAAGGTCTTTTCAGCACAAAGACCAAATCCATGTCCCAAAGGGAAGAAAGTCTTTGAGAGCTCTACATGAAAGAAATGCAATACCTCACTTGGTAACTTTAAATAAAACACACCTTTAAATGCTGAAGGAGCCACTGACTTTCCTCATTCTTTAAAAATCCTGCCAATTTCAGCAGCATTACTTCTCTCTTCCTTAACCAAGAAGTGATTTTACAGCCCAGCCTCTGTCTTTGCTCCACATTGGAGCATTCTGGAAATGCAAGAAACATTAAAGTATTTGGGTGCCAACAGCAGATTGGCAGTAATGTGATTCAAGCATCTCCTAGCAACGAAGAGAGGCTAGTTATCCCCAGAACCACTGTATTAATTTTGATGAGGAGCCACACTAAAGCTGAGGGTCTGGGTATACCACAGCCTTAGGGGACAAGAACAGCCTCACAGCAATGCTATCTGATCATCTCCTGGCAACACACACACAGCCCTACACCCCTTTTTTGCCAGATTTTAGTGTTATTTTGAATTCTAAAGGAGCTCATGGCCTGGCACATCTGAGTGTGTGAAAGCCCTGGCTATCTGTAAGGAAGTGTTGAACCCTGACTCTGCGTGAGACCACCCGAAACGGGTGGTGTCAGTGCCATACCCAGCGTTGGTTCTGCCCAGCTCACCTTGAGGCAAGGAGTCCTCCCTCTGCCATCCCTTCTGCAGTGCCCCCGGGGAAGGCAACCTGGGTGCGGGGACAATGTCACACCTCGGGTCCTACACACGGCACTGGGCAGCTCGGGCTTGGCTAGCCTGGCCCTGGGTACCACTACTATGGCATGTCAGTTCAGCTTTAGATTGGAAACGTGCAGAAAGCCAACAGAGTACAAAGTGGGAATAATGGTGGAAAGGTGGGAAATTTAATGACAAGAGGCTCCAAGTCCACAGATTCAGCAACGCAAGCTCAGGATCGGCTCAAGACTTCTGGCTCTCCCACTCACTTTCAGCATGCTCCAGAGCAGAGCATCTTTTTATGCAAATATGAAACAGCTTAACATTTCCTGGAGCGGTAGCAGCAGGTAATGGCAAATTGGAAGAACACAGACAATCACAATATAACTTCTGTCTAAAAACGTGGAGTCTTCTGCAGTGCCAGAGCTCAAAGCTGAAATCCACAGGGTACTTGCCCTTTGTTTCACTGGACACTGAATCTTCTACTTTTTACACCTGGCAGCATTTCATTGATCACACTGGTGGCGGGGAGACGGGAAAGAAAGGAGTAGTAGAAACATACTTTTAAAATAACATTCCTTTATAAAATCACTTAAATATAAGAAATGTATTTTTTTATTATTTACATTGAAAAAAAAATTAAATTTGGCAAAACCTTCTGAATTCCTTAAGTGCTGAACTTTAAATAGAAGCCCGAAGTAAATAATTTTACCTGTTTTGTAACCCCTATCACATAAACAAGAAACAAGCCTGCTCTTGTACAAATCCTGGGCTGCAGCAGCTGCTAAATCCCTCTCCTCTAACGACTTCTGCTGCCGAAGCAAAGTAATTGTTTTTAAATGCCACTCAATACTTAGCAAAACTAAACTAAAGATTAATGGTTTATAGTTTTCATTTGTATTTCCATTAGAAACAAGAAAAGCGACCAAACAAATATCCAATTACCTCTGTGCACAGCTTTCCTCCGGTCTGGTATGGTATGACCAAGCAAGTGTGTTCTGCGTTTTTCAAAGAAAAGGAAAAAAATTTCTCTTGCAACAAACCTGCCTTTGCCCCTTTGAACCTTGGCTGTCATGAATTTTCAAGCCAACAGTTTCTCTGCTGAGATTATTTCTTCTGTTATTAGGAAATAATTCAGTCCTGGGATGAGGATATTATACACCCATCTTTTCCACAGGGTACAGTAACTAATTGGGTGTCTCCTTCTGATGCTTCTTCACAGTTCTATTTAGTAAGTGCTAATGACTAATATATAAAAATAGTATCAGTATTTTTATATAAAAGAAGTTGAATTCAGTGCTGATCAGAAGATTTGGTTTCCCTGGCCTGCCAGCCAGTTTAGATTTGGATGGGAACACTGTGGCTGGGGTCACTTCAAGGTTTAAAGGAAAATTTCAACAACTCTTCAGTTGTTGAAAATTTCAGCAACTCTTCACGCTTGAGATGTCTCTCTGCTTGCGTGACGGTCTGGGCATAGCGATTTACTTCCAGTTGACATTTTGCTATTGTTTTACATAAGAGGCCAAGTTGGGAAAAACACAGTGCACAAAGGTGACACTTCTTATATTTCGGGAAGATTTTTAAAACTTTTTTCACTTTAGAGTATTACTCATTAAATTCGTAAAGGACGTTGCAAGGAGCGTTTCATTCTTGTTAACACAACGAGACAGGTAAAAAGATCACTTCATTTCCAATGTGGATGACAGCAGTTGCTTAACAGAAAAGGGAAATTTCATATAAACGTCAAGGTGAGAACTGAACACACATACTCCATCCAAATGGAGTGCCGTTTATGTACCTGCCCTGCAACAACCTCAGGCAGTGTTTGGCCGGAACCAGTTATCAGCTAACAACACGGGACCTTTGATGGCCCACTCCTAACCAGGACCTCGTGTCACACCTCTGGAATGCACTACCACCTACAGCAAGTCCACACAAGCTTCAAGCGTTGGTTCAGGATGGAGGTAAAACCAAACAGCAGCTCCTGGGATGCCACCAGCACTCCCTGCAAGGTCCTCGAGTTTCTTTAGGAATCTTATCTCAAAACTGACTTGATTTAAACTCCAAACTTGGAAGATCTGTTCAGGTAAGTTTCAAATTGTGAGGCTGCATTTGAACCTGACCAAGAGGAAAAATATGTAACTAAAACACAATTCAAAGCTTTGCATAAAATTTGCTACCCTGAACCACAAGGACAGGTCATAAGAGATGTGAGCCTTGGATGAAAGCACAGCAGTAGTAGTTCTGTCCTTTTTCACACCAAAACTACCAAAATAACTCCAACATAAATTTGAGCATCCTTTTGTATATTTTTCCTCCCTACTGGCACTGAACTGCCAGGAACACTGAAACATTATAAAACTGATGTATAAAACACCATCACTATGGTCAGCCTACCTGCAGACACCCCACACAGCTACCTATAGCATATACTTGACTTTACAGTTACCCAGGTGTCCTCCCCTCCTCCAGCTCAGCTGGCCCACACAAGTGTTTCTGACCAACCAGAAATGCCTTACAAAATGTTTTTGCAAGTTCATAGATTAGAGGCTCCAGTTTTTTAAAGCATTTATGCAGTAGATTCTTGTATTTTCAGAATTTAAAAAATTTTTAAATCTCATTCCTTGGCATTCACTTCATACTTGAAAAGAGACACATACTATAAAATTATAACAAAACAGCATTTTTCACCAAATCCTAAATTATTGTATGCATTGCTTTTAAGGCATATTTTAAACACTGACTAGGAAAATAAATAAAAACCTGCATCGGCCTCAGCTCTGCCTAGCCTCTCCTCCAGGAGCAGCGATGCCCCAGGCTCCGCGCTTCTCTCCAGTTGTTCTCCAGAACACAAAAGTATCTTCTTCTATTCAAAGGGCTCATTTCAAAGCCGTGTCTTAGTCTAGCAGAAGTTTCCAACACCTTATACAGTGCTTCTGAGAGAGAGATTGATAAAGGCAGTGGGAACAAAACAGCAAATGCAGTTTAAAAGATTAATCAAGGGATCAAGTTTCTGGGACAGACTGCCTTTTCTTGTCTAGGGATTGCCTTGGTCCCGACAGCCTCACAAACACCAGCAGAAACAATACCTCAAGACTAAAGCTCTGTCTTAAAAAAGAAGCAGAGAACTTCTGTACAAATATTGAATTCTGTGAACAGATTTCTCTTTCATTAACTGCTTCAAAAAGTCATTTTACAGCAAGAGTGTTGCATTAGCTCAGAATATCATTTGTCACACTGGACAATACCAGTGCTGGTATTGACTTTTTCCCCTGCTGCTCACTGTAACCATGAATAAGATGTTAACTTGTCCTATTTAATTGTTACTCCTACTTTTACTCCACAAGCACAAATAAACAGATTGGCAAAATATGTACTTTTTTCTTTTTTTTTTTTTTTAATATAAAAATACATTTTGCAGGGAGATTAATGTAACACACAGCAGAGGTTCTATTATGGCATTTACTGTGAAGTAACTGAATTATCTATTCAGACACCTATATTTTCAAAACTTCAGCAATTACATCTATAGATAATTATTATGCAAAGCATATTCATATCTAAGTACTTAAGTAGATCTCGATGCAAACACTTGGGAATCTACTCCCAAATTCTATGTGTGCGTGCAAGCGCAGTTGTGACAACTTTCCTGACAACATGTGTACTTTGGAAGTTCTTTTTAGAGTCCAGCTAGGATGTGAGGCTCCAAGAAATGCAACTTGTGTGTCACTGCATGGGTGACTCCAGGAAAGGGCCAAATTAGGCTCAGGACTGCAGAATCCACAATAAAGATTAGATTTCTGAAAACACAACCCTTAAAGCCTCTGAAACTGTTCAGAGATAACAACAGAACAGTAATGGAAGAAATAAGAAGATAATAAAACCACGAGTATGACACCTATTCACAGATGCCTGTAAAAATATTGAGCTATTATTATAGAATACATTTCTGACACAATAGCAGTATGTCTCTAACACAACATTTCAGGATTTCAAATAAGAGTAGAATAATGTTATGTTAGTGACTTTTGCAAACATAGAAACCGCAAAAAGGTGGTATTTCCTCTATAGAGGGAGCAAAGTACCTGCTGCCAATGGGTCTCTGAACTCTCTTACCATGAGGTAAAGCATTTTGGTGAGAGCACAGTTAACTTTAACCTGACATGTAGCTAAACAACTGGTTTTCAATGTAGGAATGTATGAAATTGTTTTCTTTCTTTGATGCCAACACCTTCTCTATGGTTGTATCTCCACAAGGGATATAGGATATAGGAAACAGAGTTGCTATAAGTGGGGATTAAAAGTAGTCCGTGGTTAAGAAACTGAAGTCAAGAGGTATAATGAAGAAAATAAAATCTGACTCGGGTCTGGTTTTTAGTTGACGATGCAGGTAACCATGTAGTGGGGAAGGATCCCCTTCAGCGTACTGTTATCAGAAGTTAGTGAGTCATAAAGAATGGAATTTGATAAGGAAAATGAAGTTCCCAAAATACAAAGAGTTCATTAAAAAAACCTGAAACATTTCACACCCAGTGACACTAAAGTAAAGGTAACTCATTCTGTGCATTAGGTAATATCATTTCAATAGGCTGGGAGGGAATGAGTATTTTAACAAACTAATGAAGAGATACAGATGATACAATTAGGTCAATAAAACCAGAAAGATGGAGTTTCATTATCCTATCCAATACTGCATACTGTGCAACCAAGTGTGTTAAATGAGAACTTTCAGCTATATGATTTCAGGATGTTAAAAACAACATAATAACAACATGTACTTGGATGCTAATAATGGCACTGTAAATAGACATAAATTTTAGCAATCAAGGTCGCTAGAGTACAGTTGTCATTAAATGCACAATAAAAAAACCTAACTCAATAGAGCGGGAGTGAAAAGCAAATCAGAGCTGCCTGGCTGCTCTGCAGGTGCTGGTTGTGCTGACACCACACAAACCTTTAGCACAGAAAATTAAGTACGGGCTTGTAGCAGTGGACTCTTGGTGCATTTTCAGCTCCTCAAAAGTTTGTTGGTGCCTTTTGGAGACAACATGGTTTCACATTTGATGTTCAAGATGATCACTAAAAACATTCATTTTTACTAACATAGAAGCATTAATCTGAGGAACACAGAGGGATTAGGATGGCATACATTTAGGAAGTGTATTATTTTGTTGTGTGAGACAAAGTCAACTAGTGCCATAACCAGTTATAGCCCAAGAAGTCTCAACAGCATCATCAAAGTTTTCAATGTTAAAATGTACGTTTATATTCTGCCTTCTGTTAATGTTCTACGGTATTTGTACTACTTGTAGCACAGCACAGGATATTAACTACACATTATTGGCAAGAAACGCATTACCTGCATAGATGAAAGGTGGGACACCCTTGATACAAGTAGTTGTGCATAATGACAACTCCATTCCCTCTTCTGGTGAGTCACAATTTTTCATAAGCAATGCTAATTTTTCTTGAAATCGGATGGTGGACATACTTCCAACAAAAATAGAGACATCTTTCGATAGGTCCTTCGAGTTGACTACTTGATGAGTACCACAAATTGCTGTGTCAGAGACAAGACAGGAGATGAGGTCAGTCATCTGTCTGAACAAGTTTTGCAGAGCGTATTGGAAGAAACCTGCTTCTTGCGTAGAAGAGAAATACAAACTTAACGTGTTGAGAGTGTTTCAGCTTGGTATGCTCGTTTGGAGCAGAAGGGATTAAATGGCGACTGAAGGTTCTTCCTTTCTCTATTTTCTGGGTCAGTTCTCCAAAAGAGTAAATAAGTGGCACACAGATCCTGTGATGATTCCCTGCACAGAGCTGAATTCTACTGCCATGCCACTGAAATCAATGAGGTGAACACTTTCAGGGTGACTTTTATATATCTAAAGCTATATTAACCTCACAATTTAAGCTATTTAAAATGATAAATAATTCTGATGTTTTTAAATAATGTTCAATTTTTACCTAAGACGACTTCTTAGATTTTGACGCACGGCATGAGCCTGCTCCACTCTGCCACATTAAACAGCATGATGAAATGCAGAGATAAATCGCAGCACAGCTAACAAGGCATAGAAACCAACACCAGAACAAAAGTAAGCTCAGACAAAGACAGCACCATTTGGCTTTGACAACTCTCTCAACCTCCCCCCTTCCTCTTCAAAACAAAAGAGAAGTCTGTGGGTAGTCACTGGCTGGCAATAATGCTGTAATGATGAAGGAGAGTTGCACAGGGCAGCTACTCGGTAAGTCCTTCAGCAGACCCACCATGGCCACACAGGAGCCACATGCAGGTGCGATAATGAGCACACATGAAGGCCATACGGACATCCAGTGTCTCTGGGCAGAAGTGCACAGGGGACTGTGACCTCTCATGGGATTCCCGAAACCAAAGTCCCTGGTATCTGTGGGTTTGCTGATGCTGGAGCTGACAGTAGGTCAAGGAATCTGCCCTGAAGAATGTGCAGGAACCAGTTGGGTTCAGCCGCATACGACTTCCCTCTCCTAAGCCTGGCACCACCAAGGAGGACCATTCCGGCAGGTGATCAACACCTGCTGCATCTGTTTGTGTAAAGAAACTGTCTTAAAGCATCAGAGTCTGGTTACTTCTGAAGAGTTAGAAGATGTCACACAAGGGCAAGAGAAGGGAAAGCTGTTGTGATGAGGAAATGACACCAGCTTCTGTCCAGCAGATTTACCGGGGATGGGAAAAGGCAGGGAAAAGGAATTTACCTCCCTCCATAGCACCAGTTATCACAGCTGCACAGAACTGCCAGTAGGACTGGGGTTTTGTCCTCCTCATTCACTAGGGATTACCTGTCTGGAAAGTGCTTGCCGTAGCATGTCCTGGTCTTCAGACTGACCGGCCACATCCCTAGAGGAAGAGGTTGGTCTGAGTTTGTGGCTCTGCTGTAATACAGTGTCCAGAGACGATGCAGCTTTTCCTTCCCAATGGAAATGGGTTTCAAAACAAGGCAGACAGGCTCACTGATTCAGTCAACACCATCTTACAAATGAATCGCATGAGGTTTCAGAGCTATCTACTTCTCACATAGGGTTCAGTAAAGGTATTTGGATGCAAGTTTTTGGCTTTTGTCCACTTTAAAGACCACTAATGAAGCGATAGGGAAGCATACCAGAAAAGGTTGCCAAACCTCTGAAAACTCTCTCTCAGAAACTCTAGGCTGTACTACGCCTCCAAGTATTGACAAAGTATGAAATAGATTCTCCAGAAAGAGACAACTGAGAAAAGCCCAAGCACAGTTTTTGAGATGGATTGTGCAGACGGCATGGTGCTTTCGTTCAGCAAATTGCACTACCCACCCATCCCACAAAAAGGGGACACAGAAACACCCTGCTTGGAATTTGGTAGCCAAAATTTTAAGTCTGTCCACTGAACAGCCAGTGTACTAGTCTACTTGCAAACAAGGAATTTTTTACTGACTTGTCCCAAGGACCAAAATCCATTCAGATGCACTTGCAAATTACACTTTGATAAATTATTTTGCTCTTCCATCTGCATATATGGATAAAATGAGAGTTTACGCTAAAGAAGCTTCCTACCAACAATTAGTCATTCACTTTCCATTCAGACAGAAACAACCTATCAGAAAATGTTTTCCTATCAATTTTTTTTGCGTGATATTACCAAGTATAGCAAAAATAAACAGGGATAAAGTTATTCAAACCACTCAGTAGATTAGTCTCCTTTTAAGATGCTTTGATGAGGCAAGTCACCATAATAAAGTTGTTTCAAAACTTACTTATATGTTAAGTACAAATCACTTAATATCATCCTAAAAGCCAGACAGAAGTCCTTGCTTATGAAGATATCTGCACACAGCAGTGAGCTCAGTCTCAATGCTGTATCCCGGCACACTGCTGGCTGTAGTACTTCCAGTTTGCACTGACGGCTCTCGATCATCTGGAGTACAAGCAGCCTTAGTGCCCTGGTCCTCTGCCACGTCCTTGGTCTGCAGGACCTCACATGCAGCCTGGTGGCATAGGTTCCCTCTGCTGTCCCCCTGCACCAGCGATCATTTCTGAGCACTGCTGCAGCTGTTACCACTCTGCGAGTACAAATGCTCGTGCTTAGAAGTTTGTAAGGAAATTCCCACGGGATTATACCAAACTCCACCCCTTAAAATATTGCCTAAAGCAGGATTAGCAAAATATTCAGACTTAGCAAAAGACTTTTAAAATCATCAGAACTTTTTTTTGCACTGACTGCGGATGTCATGTTTCTCTGTGCCTTTCAAAACTGAAGGTCCTTCACTGCAGAACGTATCTGAATCTGATTCTAGAAGAGTTGGAACAAATTATGCAAACTGCTCATGACCATAAATCCCTTTCATTATATTCTTTGCTGTACATTTTTCACCATTTTCAGATGAGAGGTAAAAGGGAGCACTACTGCCAAAATATCATTTATACCTGGTCTGAACAGAATTAAACAATGCTGTATTTAAATTGCCAGAAATCACAGTGGTCTGGGTTTATAGTTTCTATTGCATAGAAGTCTTACTGCTGTTAGTCATTTCTTTCTATCGTAAACTTAGTCTTTGCAGTCTCTCCCAAATGCTGAGATTTTAAAAACTCCACTAAATGATCTTTTTCTCTGCTAAATACTCTCTGAAGGACCAGGAACCACCCATTCATAGTCACTCCAAATTCTAAACATCAATTTATCAAAGATAAGGTCTTTTCTCATAATGCAAACCTCAAAGAATGTGTTAGACATGGAAGGAAGAACAGTTTTATCATATAAAATATTAATTGGTTCACATACTCTTCTTTAAAATACAAGGATCTGACATGAGATCTAGTAAATCTAAATGTTAGATCATACTTGCATAGAGATAAAAGCTGATACATATCTTCGTCAAATGTGAAGAAAATCAGATATCTTCTGTCACTCAAAAAGCAATTAATTACTTACGGTGTGGTATCAGCTACAACATGTTAAAATATATTGTGACAGGGTCCTGTTACCCAAGTGTAATTTCTGATACTAGAAAATTTTCACTACAAAAAAGAAATCTACAGAATTATCATGCTTGGGACTCTGTGCTCCTGTACTCAATTCTTACCAGATTTACAAGGCATCAAGGATGCTACTCAGAATTAAATACAAGAAAGCTTTGCTTCACTCTGCAGAACACATCACTAATAGAAAACGAGAAACTGCAACTACCACAAAGCCTCATAAAGGAAAACAGGGACACTTTCATTTCCTATAATCCTTTGTAAATGGTCTTCTGAATTTGCAATCCAGCTATGTCATTGACTTTCCTAGCTTATTCAAAGACTGTCACAAAAAGTTATTAAGGCAACGCAACACAGCCAGCTTTGTGGTACCTAGATGGAGAGAAGAGGCATGCTGTCTTCCACTGGCAGAGACTGGTAACTCCCGCTCCTAACACAAGCACCTCAGTGTGATAACAAGTTAGGTGGTGTGAATATCACATCCCTCCCAAGGAGTTAAGACAAGTTGGGGTTTCTTTACTTTTTTTTTTTCCTTTTCCCAGAATTATACATATACTTGGATATTCAGAACATTCATTTTCTTACTGCTTGAACCTGTGCACTGGCAGTGACTGGATGGACACAATTATGACCGAGACTCCATCAGAAGGCTAGCAAAGATCTCTACAGGGTGCCTGCGTAACTTCTTTTTACTGCAAGTTGTATTCTGTAGTGGGCATGTAGGTCTGGAAATGTCAAAATGTGGTGTTCAAAGTTATGCAGCATAATCTGAGCACGTACCACTGGAGAGACCATATGGAAAACTAACACCAAAGGTGCAAGGACCCACAGACTGAGTCCCTGGCTGCTGCAAGGTTTGACTTCCATATGGAAAGGGCACTCTGCTGCTAGTCATCCTGTCAGGGCAAAGCCTCCCGTGGAAAATGTCTTAAGTGAGAGTCAGGGCTTCAAGCCATTCTCCAGACTGGCATTTAACAAGCTGTCAGGATGACTTAAAAATAGTACAGGAACTAAAGGAAAAAACAAAGTTCTGATTTGCTTGTTCTGCTTTCCCTGCTGTGATTTTATCAGCAATTGGCGAGCTTAATTTAGCTTTGCTAGTTGCCAGAAAATGACATAATTTTTTTCAATTTTATTTCTTTGCTGGGTTTGCCAAACTAATCCACCACCAATCCTCTATCAATGACTGGCTCCAGCAGTTTGCACCAGATCCCGGACCAGGAGTCCTGGGCCCAGCTCTTGCTCCTGCTGCTGCTCTGACGATGTGGCCACCAGGCAATGCATTTGCCTCCTCCTGCTTCCTAGCCCACATATATAAAAGCAAGTTATAGTTACTGCCCAGGTTGTGGTGAAGGGAAGTTGACATTTTATAAATGCCTAGAACTAGAAATACTTAATGGAAATGTTATTTTGTGAAGCTGTAAGCTTTTGCTTTTCGTTTGAGGGAAGTGTGAAATAAGAGAAAATAAAGCATCTGCAACATTGAAATCGAAGCTGAGATATCTTCAAACTGACTCTGGTCTTTGCATTGCTTGCAGGACTGAGATCCTCCTCCAGCTGAAGCAAAGGCTGTTTTGTCTGTCTGAAACTAATCTAACCAAGGTAAAAATCAAGCTTTAACTAACAGACAAAATGAGAGTGATCATGTAGCTCTTCAAAATGCAATGCAATATTTTCTGGTTTTTTGTTGGTGGTTTTTTGGTTTTTTTTTGCAAGTGCCTGTCCTTCATTACCTTCCTTAAGCCTTAATATTCAGACATAACAATAACATGGTTTTGAACAGGATTTAAGATTACTGGAAATAGAGAGGCCGTTTGAAATACATCACAGCCTTGGTAAAAAGATCCAGGGCTGGCTGAAAGCACTCAGGGGCTTATTAAAAGATAAACCTTCCATATTTAGAATTCTGCAAAACATAAATGCAACTGCAATTTGCCATTAGCAAGGAAAAGGCAACTGTTATGCCTTCTCCTGAAATACCAAACGATTGGGTTTTATTTATCTCGGGTTCCAATGAAGCCAATAATTCATCATTCCTGAGCAGTGTAACACAATGGCTCCTGCAATATTAAACAAAATCATTGCAAGAAGTGAAGTTATCAAAAGCATCCTTCTGCAGAATGAGGGGGTGGACATTCCTGCAGGGCTCCATTTTAGGATACCAGCTTTCTTGTTTACAAGGCTGGCTTGCTTGCGGGTAGCTCTGACACTCAAGTCCGTACGTGCGCTAACAAGTGAAGCTGACTCCATGTGGAGCACTGCCATGCTGGGGTATCACCCAAGCTGTAGGACACTGTCAAACCAGTTGCAGAATCACCAGAGCTTTCACGGTCACCAACTTTTCAGACTGCCCATGCACTTTTCCTTACAAGTAGAGTTCAAACTAATATTCCACATTAATTAATTCCAGACTCGTCTAGGCAGATTTTGAAAATATAGGATTCTGCTCAGCATATCAGTTTCTGTCTAATTTAATATTGAGTTAAAGTCATTCACATGCAAAATGAAACAACAACCAAATGAGAATCAACATATCGGTCAAACACGCATGGCCCCAAAGAGTTATAGGAACCTAAGAAACCTGCCTTTCTCACCGCCTTGCAGCATGCAATAGCATTCAACAGCATCTGTTTTTCCCTAAATTTAAAGGGAGGAGCACATTAATGAAAAGTAAGACTTTCAAGACTTTTGATTCTTGCTAATTCATCTTACAGGAAAAGAAATTTCAAAAGATCAATTATTGACATGTAGGATTTTAGGTTGACCAGAAAAGCCAATAAAACAACCTCTTATAGACTGAAAAAATTTATCCTAAGGTATTTTGATATCAGCACATCTTCTTAGTTTTAGAGGAACGGACAGTGCTTCTGTAGTTAAGATGAATGTATGTGTGTCAGTGCAGACGGTAAGTTTAATAGACACATGTGTTTGGAAAAGATTAAATCTCCATTCCAGAAAGGAAAGTATTTGGGATTTGACTAGGACAGGCTGAATATGTGGCAGTTTGAGGCAGAAAATCTTTCTTTTGATCCTAAAACAAAGGTTTCCTCTTTCTCCCATGAGGAATGATATGGATCTACCCAGTTTCAGTCCCCCAACACAACATCCATCTTTCTGTCCATAGCACCCACTAATTCCTGGGGTGCTATTTGTGCCCAAAGAGCTATGCACAGACAGTTGCAACATATGGCCTCCTGTCAAAAAAACAGTTATGCCCAAATTGAAGAGGGAGGTCCAAAGGAAAAAGGTTATTCATAAATTGCATAAATATCTTTTGCCCTCCACAGATTAACTCTGAGCAAATGTCTTGTCCCCTCATCTTTCTGAGCTATGGTCAGGGGAAATGTCAGGCTCATCTTTAGCAGGTTCCTTCTGTCAGGATAGGCATTTGCACAGAGAGGAAGACAGAAGCTGCAGTCCTCCCTCCCCTCTCCCCCTGTAAAGACTTCATTAGACTTAGCTATATTCTTTAGACATTTTCATAATTTCTTTGTATTAAATGGATATTAAAAAAGAAGGCTTAATACATTTATTATCTTTAATACTAGTGTAGACATAGTCTTTATTAATTACTTCCGTGAAATCAATACAGAATTGTTTTCCAAAATCATGCTGGCCCTCCCACAAAAGTTGAATTGCAAATAAAGTGTTGTATGCACAGAGCATCCTTTTTCCCTTCCATGTACCTGCAGTTCTTGGTGTTGCTGCAGTGTGGTGCAAATATAGGCTTGGAGTAAACCTATAAAAGGCCAATGGTCATCACTGAAGGAAAAATAAAAAAACTGAACTCTGAGTAGAATACGGGCTTACTCCTTGGGTGCAGACTAAAGACACGATTGAGGATCCCTTTCTGGCAGCGCCTCTTAGTCCTCACTGACTTCTCAGGGAGCTGGAAAAACCTTCTAAATGGCTAAAGTTAGGTGAGAGGAATCCCATCCCAGTCACTGGGTTGGGAGGCTTCTATAGATTTGCTTTGCAATGTAAAATAGTCTTAAATACTTTTGCATAACAAAAAAAAAAAAAATCCTAGCAAACTGATCAAACTTGCCACCTTTATCCGAAACAAGAAGGTAAAGAGCAAGAGACCTGATCCTCTATTAGATAAAGTGCATGTATATAGATAGGTAGTATATAGTATAAAGATATATTGGATTTCAGTTTTATATGGAAAATTTCTGTCTCTGGCTTTCAGTTTGCCTTTTTGTGTTATGATATTTCAAATCAATATATTCTTCAATGTCTTGAACTTGGCTCACCGCTTAGGATACAGATGAAAACTATCCTCAAAGAATTTACAAAATACTTTTAGCTAGGAAGTAGAACATAACTCTACTTTACAATCAGTTTGCAGAAAAAACCCTAACACAGCTTGTCCCCAGGTAGCTTCTCTTTTCACTTTCCTTTAGGTGTTCCGTTAGAAAAATATTTTCCAACATTTTCTGAGATCAAATTCTCTTGTAACAATCCTCTTTTTACTTTGCTTTTATGAGACTCTGAAGAACATTGCTTGGTCATCATCCAGCACTGTGTTTCTTTTCATGTATCAAATTCCATCTATGACTGTTATCCGGCTGCGCTGAGACTATTCTTTAACTAAGCAACCTGAAAATATTGCTTTTCCACCCATTTTCCTTTTTCAGTCTTTCCAGTTCTGTAACTGTCTAAATCTTCCTTGATAAAATCTAAAACTACCCTAGCCCTGCTTTATTTCTTGCACCATCATACAGGTCAAATTATACAAATGCTCCTTCACAATCAAAATGGGGTTCATGAACTTGAGTTACAGAATTGTTCTGTAAAAAACCAAGCCTGACCTGATTTCCCAGTGAGCACTTCCTTCACCTCCCACATTCACATGCGTCTGGCCGCCTGTTCAGCTGTTTAGCAGTCTATGGCTTCCCCATCCCAGACTCTGACAGCGGCTGCCTACATCCAAGTTTCAAAGATGGGAACAAAGATGTCTACATGTAAACCCCAAACCTGACCTTGCTGCTCTGCCTGGTTCTTTGAAATCTTACCTGCCTAAAATCCCAGCAAGATTCATTGATCCTGCTCATGTATGCTCCACGTAAACTTCTGCTGTCCCTTCATCTCACAGTAATATATCTCAACAGCAAATTTTTATCCATTTTTGTATATTTGAATAAATCCCTTCCCAAAACCATCTAAAGCACATAGCCTCGCTGCATTACTGACAAAATGAATTCATTTACACATGCGTGGAGGATGCTGCTGGTTTTAGAAAGCGTTTCTTGCCTATGTAAAAGAGGAAATTGGGAGAGCTGTCAGACGCGGTTTTCTCTCTTCTTGTTATTCTCATATAACCACCCTGAAACAAAGGATTAGAAAGCAAAATTCTCCAAGCCCAAAGTATGGAGAGGAAATGTGGGCAAGGAAATAATTATTTTTAAAGTTCTAAGAAACTGAATTTGCATATCTTAAATCTGTAGGCAGCCCTGCAAACCACATTTCCTTCTCTTTTGAAAGCAACTGCGCTCTGCATTCACAACTCAGCCTAATAAATTCCATAGCAACCCTGTGAAGTGCACAAATAATAGATCTCAATAAGTCACAATAAGAAATTTGAGAGCTGTGGACAGAAAGAGGTGCCAGAGGTGCTTTGAAATATCTGATTTCTCAGGATACTTATCACCCAGCGTTCACACTGCCTCTTCAAATGATCCAGATTCAGTTTGTGTCTCAATTGCCTACAAACTCCATTTTCCTTTGCAGCAATACCACTCACTGCTCTGCAGGACTGCACAGTCCCCAAAAGGGATGGGCTTGAGGTCTTTTCTGGTTGTCACAGCATCATCACAGGCAGCTGTGCGGAGCAACAGGACCAACCAAGAGGCAGGGAAGCACCCACCAGAAGACAGGCCTGAGCATAACCAAGATCTTCCCTCTCAATACATCTTCTGGCCCAGCTCCGAACAAGCCCCATGGGCCCTCTGCAGGAACTGATCTGGAAATCCCACCACTTCTACACAGCCAGAACAGTCAATTCTTTCTTGCCAGGATTAGTGGCAGCTATATATGTTTGTTAAAAACAAAACAAAAAAACTCATGAACTCTGCTATTCCTATCAGTAGCATTTAACATTTTTTTTAAGTCTATGTGACATATATAGTTTATATAGTAACAGGAAATTGTGCATCTTGTCACAGTAACAGAGATATAAGAAAAGTATATTTTTAGTTGCAACCACTATTGAAATTTTTAGTTAAGAGTCGCATGAATATTTATTCTCTCTCATCCTCTTGAAACTCCCTACTGACTTAGCTCAAGAAGGAAATATTTACTTAGATATGCATACTTGTCCAACTAAGTCAAAGAAACTGAACATAAATTAAAAACATTTCAGTGCTAAAATTATTACTTAGGACACTCAGATAACTGATCATTCCTCTAACAGCACTGAGCATTGACAGAGATAAACCCTGACAGAAGATCGCTGGAATTTCCTGAAGAAAAGGCCAGGACCTACCATCCATTTGGAAAATTGCAACAGCCTGGGCACATCCATACATCATTGTTTCATAACGGTAAGGGCAGAGTGCAAGGAGCATGGCAGGGTCTAGCAATGGTTTCCACATGCCTCTGCTGCTAGAATGATTAGGAACAAAATCCACTGAGGATGCAGGTGGGGAGTTGGGAAGACAGCAAGAGGATATGGGCAGCCTGGCAGGCAGCCTCGGAGTCAGCCAGGAAGGCAGCGCTCCCCAGGGCACCTGCTGCAGGGGAGCAGCCTTCGGGGGGCCATGCCAAAAGCATGCAAAGGCTTTAATCTCCAAAGCTGTTTAATTAGAACACAAATTCCTAAACAAGAACAACGTAACTCTTCAGATACAAAATACAAATCTTCTGATTTAAAAACAAATCCTGCCTCCCTTCCCACCCACTGTGTCCTTGCAAAATTGTCCTTCCTTCCAGCTTTGCTCTCCAACACACCTGCTGTGGCTCCCCAGGCTGACACATCTCTTTTGGTCTCTACAGACCTCGTCTGCCTGGCAGCAATTTGGTTTCCCTTCTCCAGTTGCCACCTGCGCCCCGAGCTCATCCCCTGCCTGTGCACCTGCTCCAGGAGCTTGTCCTACCCCACTGCTGCCATGTATGCTCAGGGTAGCAAGCGCTCCAGCCATCCCAGGAGGTCTCTCTGGCCAGGCCACAGCTCCCAAGCCCAAGCAGACCAATAAAGCAGTCCTGACATCCCAAATGCTTGTCCTTGGAAAATTCAGAACAGAGGAACAAGACCATTGCTCATGCTGTAAAGAGGCAATACAGTGACGAGAAACCCACCAGCCCCTTGCGCTTCCCCAAATGTCAGCACTAGGTCAGGAAACCGAGCCAGAGCATTTAGGAAAGAGCAGCAATTAATCTGAATTAACGGCACGCAGGCAGAAAGACCAGCTCAGTGGCAGCACTGTGCATGCAGATCATCATCTGGTCATGAAGTGTCCCATCTGAAAAAAATCAGAGCTCTGCCCTTATAGAAGAACGCCAAAGTGCAACTGCTAGGGAGTTTGCTCGCCCTTCCTGCAGGTCTGTTTTCCCTCTCCTGCCCTGGGATAGTCCAGACTCATCACCTTTAAGGCAGATGTGATAGCTCCAATGGCTGAAACACTTCTGGTTTACATGATTTATGTTTTCATTTTCTCTATTCCTCTGACAAAGTGTCAAGATCCTCCTTCATCTGACCAGCAAACATTTAAGAACACACACATTTAATGTTTGAAATGTTTGAAACTACTAACTGATCTGCTTGAAACCAGATTGCTTATTAGCACTGTTCTGAAAAGTAGTTCAGAATTTCAATTGTAAACTCACTTTTTCCTGCATCTCCTGGCATTACTATTTTAAGTACAGGACTGAAAACGGGAAAACACAAAGATGCAAATTGATATACTTCCCAGGAAAAAACCCAAGCTTTTCCTCTTTGAATTTTGTTCTAGGAGCCCACAGAAACCCAATTCCGTTGTGCTTTTATCTGTCATTTTCACTGGAAGATTTTATTAGCTTAATTAGCAGAGCTATCCATACTGAAATTTCTCTTTCTGTCATTACTTTACAACTCTTGAACATAAAATTCAATAGGCAGAAAGACTTTGAGATGTAATTTATGGCAAGCCTGAGAATCTTTCACTTTTACCTTTTACCATACACCAAGTAGTATATATAGACTCTTATTCCATGTAGCAGGTTGTCGTAGCAGGCTTAAGCAGAGCTTGGCTGTACACGGGTAGCTGTAGCCTTTCACCCTCAGATGCAGAGCCCACGGCGGATACACAGGCATTCAGAGCAGCACAGCAAGTGTGCAGCAGCTCAGCCCCAGCTTCCATGAGCTTGTATGTGGGACACAGGACCTGCACAGCTCGACTGACCAGCGTGGCCACCAGCTGTGTGGCTTCAGCAGCCGGGGACTATGCACAAGAGGATATGGGCACAAAGACGGTCTTATAGAAACAAGTATATGACTTGATCATATACTATTCCTGCCTTGCTGCAATGAGGTCATTCATGGAATAAGACAGCCTCTCAGTGCTTCTATCATTATTATTCTATTAACACACTCTACCTTTTATTCTGCCTGAAATAATATTGACTTATACCTTTTCCTTAAGGGCAGTTTTAAGATGTGAGTGAACTATCTCTGCATTATCTGAAATTGAGCAAACATTTTCTATCAAGTCTTCAAGAAAGGAACACTTCCAGTTGTGTATAGCAGTGCTGTGTCTGGGGATCTTTGCCCTGGTCGCAGCTAGAGACTCCAAGGGAAGCAGACTCCAGAGGCTGCCTGCCTGGGTGACTGCCGTGTTTAGCCCACAGCATCGGTCAGGAGCAAGTACCTGGTATTTTCAAAATCTATGCTTTGCAGTGCTGGTTTTGGCTGGGATAGAGTTAATTTTCTTCATAGTAGCTGGTATGGGGCACAAACTGACCACTGAAGACCTTCCTTACATTTTCCTGTAAGCCCAACAGCAAAGTCAGAGAGCTGCTGCATAGGAAAGGACATTTGTTTCTTCTCGGTCTCCCCTTCCTTCCAAATCCATTCTCTCATAACCTTGTACCCTGTCCAGGACAGTAGGTTGAAGGATGTAAGCCAACTCCCAGTCTTGGTACATCCCTACAAACACAACTCCTACAAGTACTACGCTTCAAGAATGAGCTTCCAGGAGAATCCCAAACACTGTTAACAGGGTTGTTCAACATGTCTGAAAGTGCCAAAATATTAATAAAGGAGTCAAAAGAGACAAATCAGATGACTCAAACTGGCCTTTGCTAAATATGTATACTACTTTTGCAGAAAACAATGCAAGTAAAGGGGAAGCATTTAATAGCCTAGTGTCATGTTGTCAGCAGTTGTTACCATTACAGGATAGTGGTCATTAGCAGGATCTGTGAATTTGCCTATCTTTAGAATAAAGAGGCATTTCAAATATTGTAGATACACTGTACATGTAAATAGCGATTTTCAATAACAAGGCCTACTCGAAATAGGTATTCATTCTGTATCTCTATTTAAGAAACTCTGGTGCAAAATACAGTCAAAAGCATCTCTATTTATCCAAGATCTAAAAATCCTCTATTGGTAGACTGACATCATCACTGTTTCTGTAAAGTGTGAATCAACTTCCTACAGCTTAAATCAGCAAATTACTGTATCATTTCTCTTGTGTTTGTCGTTCAGAGCACTTCATCTCAGAGAGGAGAGAAAGCATTTGTTTCTTTGACAGTGGCTGATAATGAGCATACTTGTACAAAAGCATTTTATAAGGGTCAGTAGCCTGTTACAGGGGGATTCTTATACAGTTTTTCAGCACAGAGCAAACGGAGAACGTGCTTTTGCTGCTACTGAATCACATCCGTTCCTGCAAATGGCTGTGGTTCCTCTATTTACAGTGTCATTGAGACAGAGAGGGGGAAAGATCAGGTCAGTACTCACAGCATGGATTGACAAAATCAGTATTACAGCAATACAAAAATTATTAATATGATACAGCACTAGAAAGCATCATGTTACCGCGTATCTCGCATTACCACCTGCTGCGTTATACCGTAATGGAGACAGGTCAACAGTTTCATTTCACTAAACAGATCAATCCATGCTGATGAGGCAATTTGTATTGCATTATTCTAGCTGTGTTATGTCTTCTATAAGTTGGTCTTGACTTTATTTGAAAAGCGGGTGTACATCTCTACAATCGTAAGCAGAAATACTAGTCCTCTATGCAGTAATTTGTTTTACATTATACACATTTGTAGAATGTCTCATTAAGCCATAATTCTGTACTGAAATCAGATTAGTCATTTTTCTACCTTGAATCTACAGATTTCCCTAACAGTGCCTCTGCTTTCAGAACTGAATTTCTGCCTCTGAAACACATTTCAGAAGAAGGTTAATTTTGCCAGTGATTTACATTGTGTTATTCTTATTACAAAATGGTCTTAAAAAGAGAGCAATATCAAAGACTTTTAGTTTTCAAAAGCTGAAGTTCTAATAGGGACACAGAGAGCCCCATTTCTAACCCAGAACTACACATTTAAATTGATACAGTTGAGTGTGTTAGCAAAATAAAACCTTTCAGAAGAACATACCTTACAGAACAAAACAGATAGAAAAAAATGATTAATTCTATTGATTCAAAGCAGCACTATGTGTATTTAACACTACTCCAGAAACAAGGCTCTTCCTGGTTTAGAATTTACGTCTCTAATGGAAATGCTATTACCTTAAGGACCAATGTATAGTGGGAAACAGAGGGCCATCATTCCCATCTCCAAATGGTATGAAAAACTTCCCAACTTGAAGTCTGAAGACAGTTGAGACCACATATCTGAGCAGCTTTTTCTGATACAGAAGAATCATAACCTTATATGTAATCTGATATCAGACTTGCTGAGAACAACAGCCTGATTTATAAGAGAACAGGTATCTCCATCATGCAGTTCTACTTTTTCACAGAATCACAGAATGCTCAGGGTTGGAAGGGATCTCTGGAGCTCACCTAGTCCAACCCGCCTGCCAGAGCAGGTTCACCTACAGCAGGTATTCTTTTCCTCTTCAGCAAGTCTTTGTGAGCAGGGTAGCAAAACACGTGTCCCCAGGAAGGAATAACATCAAATACTGCTTGCCAGATTCTTCAAATAAAAAAAAAATCTGCGGACACTAAACCCAGACCCACAATGACCAGCTGATCTTTAGAGTCTTCTTTTCCCAGGGTCGTTACCTTCATCCACTCCCTTCACAATGCCTCTGAGATAGCCACATCTCCAAGGCAAGTTTCTGACTACAGACAGTAATCATTATGTGTGTAGAAACAGTGGACATTTAGCGCAGGTAAGGACAGAACAAGCTCAGCGTTTAGTCTGAAGTTGCCAGGAGAAAAGGGAAAATGGGGTTCCAGAGGACTAAATGAATTTTAAGCTACTATCACATTTGGATAACTGTCCTACAGGGTCATTCCTCAGTCACTCCAATTCACGGCCCAGGATATTTAAACTGCCATTTACATTAAAATGTCAGGCTATGAATGGTAGGAGCAAGGTAGAATCATAGATTTGCCTCCAGCATCTCCTTTGCACAGTCTGTAACTTCTGGCAACAGGGCAGAACAGGCACCTAGGAGCAGCAAGGACTGAGTCGCTGCAGCTCTTTGCGTAAGCATTCACATGTCGTTGCCATAAGAGAATTTTAGCTATGTCAAAAAATATACCCAGAATCATGACTGGTGTCATGCAAGGGTCTTGTGGGTAGAGATACCAAAATTTAAGACAACAGGTCTTTAAAGAAATAGAACTGAAACTGCAGCATCAATTGTCAACTAAATCTCTTGCTGTGAATAAAAATCAATGATAATCTTGTCTCTAACTTTTTAGGATGTGTTCAACAGATAGATTACAAAGACTCTGAAAGCTAATGGAGCCTGGAATATGAGCTTCATCCTTAGAATGATATGTAATGTAATTATGCATAATGTTCTTCTACTGTGTTACAAATTTACAGGAGAAGTTTGACTTCTGTATAATTGCTTATTTGACATTACTGTCTGTGTAACTGAAATCATATTGAGCTTTCAGCTTGTCAAATATTTTGTGGTTTTCCACCTGTGAAACTTTAGAATCGGCCTGACTTTTTCACATTAATCTAGCCCAAGTAAAATGTCCCTTCTGATCTCCTTGGCTTTAGGTGTTGCTTTCAGTCATCCACAGAGACGGAATGTGCCGGAACCTACACTGTCACCATGAGAAGTAAATGTCCTTCTCAAGGACATAAGGCACGATCAGTGCACCAAATCCAGAACACAGAGAAACATGCTTCACAGCATTTCCCGTGCAGTAGAGGAAACCTCATTGCACATGGACAGTATTTACCCAATTCAAAGGTAAAATAAAGGGTAGGTAAAGAACCAAAGTCCCACCTCTAGGACATAACCATCACTTGCACATACACAACCAGTATTCTATCACTCTGCGTGCAGCATTTTCTCTCTTACATATTCTACTTTCATCACATTGGTGATTATTTGTATTCTGTCAGCACAAAGAACCTGCAACAGAATGGTGCTAGGTAGAAGCTTGAAGCAAGCTAAAAAAGCATCCTCAACCAGTCATTAGCTCCTTCTCACCAAGGGATCTACTTTATAAATGCACTGTTCTTCACATATCCAAGCTGAAGATCAAATGGACTGGTATTTTTACCTGTAGTCAAAAATGAACATATCCTCAGCACTCACTATGATTTTGCACGGCTCTTTTCCCTCCCAGTAACAAGTATTGTAGCCAAGAGGCTCTGAGCATTAGTATATGAGCACAGTATACCATCAAAATGATCAGGCTGTAAGTATTCGGAATTCTTACTTGAATGCACTGCTACATTGGTAAGGGATTTTTATTTTAAATTAAAAACAAGGACAATATGAATAAAGATGATTTTGAATTCATAAAGATAAATTTGGTTGGATTAAGGGAACAAGCATGCAAACATCTGACACAGCTAAGCTTCAGCTATCTCGCAGCAAAAACAAAGCCAGCATCACAAAATCACTAGAAACTAGGTTAAAAAAGACAGTGCAAAGAGAAGATTGAAAAAGGTGAAAACCAATAGCAAAGAAGGTTAAAACCCAATCCACATACTCTGCCTTTTCATGCACATAACTCACTGCGCAGAAAAAAAGATTATCTTCCACCACTGGAATGGCTCAGTGCCTCAAGGAAATGCAAAACAATTACTGTTAGAGAATAAAAAAGACCACAGGATATGAGGAGGAATACTCACCCAACAACAACAAAAAAATTAAAAAGGAAAACAAAGGGGAAAAGCCTTGCTGCATACAAATGAAAACATGCAGCAAAAGGACATCACATCAATCGGGAGAAAGACATAAACTTAGCCAAGCAGACCCAGGGTGAAGTGGGGTAATACAAAGACTTATAGATCCAACTTCTCCCAAGAACAATGAAAGTATTCTTCTGAGCTAAAATCTTGCCTGCTTGAGCAAACGGCCCCTGCAAAAAGCCAAGGAACATCTCAGTAAGCTGTACCTGTGCCTCACACAAAAGAAATTAGTTTTTGCCTGGCAACAAAGGAAGGGCTCATCCTGACTTTTCATTGTTATTATAAATTAGGAACTATTTCACAGCAGCCATTGAAATTACTGTACAGAGACAAAAACTCTGCAGATGTAAGATGAAGTTCAGGCTCAAGAGCAAACACAAACTCCCTATTTTTAATCCTCCTGCAGCAGAAGGCCTTTTGTCATTGACACAAGGAAGGAAAATACAAACAGCAAATCAATTTTGTCAATTTTTCAGGTTATGATTAACATAAAGCAATTTCCACACCTTTTTTTTGTTTGTTTTGTTTTCCTTTTCATCACTATTTTGGTGCTTATAGCACTTCCACCACTGATCTAACATCATGGGATGAATATTTTAAGGAAGAAACGACACATGAGTGGCATCACAAAGTTTGTTTCTCAGGCAGGCAAGCTGCCATGCCTCAGAAGGCAGCTGAGTCACATAGTGTATAAATAACTCTGTCAAGAGAATAACTTAGTCTCACTGTGAAATCACTCAGCAGAGCCAGGAAGGTGGCGAACATAGCAGTCGTCACCAGTGCGCTACCGGTTCCCTTTCCCCCCACATCATCTGTAACAGCGTTGCCTCTTTCAAGCAGCAAAGCTATGCATGAAGGCAGACGAGAACGTCCTGTTCCCAACCGCAGATATCAAGCTCTGTGAGAATTCATTAACTCTATCATGACTCACAAATCCTAGCCGTACTGAGAGTTCACTTGGGTGTTCGTGTGCCAATTAGAAACAACCCTGTGAAAAGGGATCAAGCCATATCATACTTGGCGAGGAGAAGCGGTGGGTCACATCCCACCCAGCAGAATTTCCCGGCTCTCAGACACAGCACAGCCTTTACCTGTCCCACTCCAAGTAGCCAGAACATGCTGAAGAAAAAGTCGAGGTCGTTCACAATGGTGGCAGCAGAGAGGCACAGCTTTTCTAGAACGCATTCATGGAAGCACGCAGAAATGTTTGCCTGCATCAAATACTGCTTTAGGGAACAGGCTTCTTTTAAAGCAATAAAGCTTATACATAAAGTAATAAAGTATTAAACTATATACAATTTAACTCATGACCTCAGCGTCTCATATGAAAATTAAGACATACATACACTTACTCTTCAGCTAAGACCTTCCTTGTACCTTGACTCTATTTCTTCTTTACATCCAGAAGTAACAAAAAAACATTCAGGCGCTGCATTTGGCCAGACCCTGTAGTACAAAGCCCAGGGAAATCCACTTCATCACTGAGACAGACATACCCCTCTGTGTGTGTATATATATATATATTTTGCCAGGGCAGTATCACAAACTGCGTCCTGATGAAGCCTACTCTCTTCCACTATTTTGCCACTGGCTTTTTGATGACTATGGCAAAGTTTCCAGCACAAGAGGGGTTAAAATAATCTAGACTAAAATCAGAGCCTTCCACAGGCAATGTCTAACTGTCTTCCACTGAACAGCTTAATTTAACTTTCAACAACTGCATGAGTTCTGCAGCCACATCTCCTTGAGCAGACTATTTGCATGCAAAACAGAAGATGACAATACGCTATACAACCTCATAAAAATATGCAGCATAAGACACTAAGCATCACTTTGCAAACTGTTTGCTCTTCTGTTCCTTATTATGTTTCTGTCCTGTCCATTTGCCTCTCAAAAATTCCAGTCCTCCAACGAAATTTGGAAAAAACCCACACAACCTAAGTGCAAAGTTATGTCATGGTCTGGGCTGCCAGACCTTGTTCCAAAACTTGTGATGCAATACAAAGAGGTGGTGCAGAATAGTTGGAAACATTAAAATATGATGCTTCTCTCTTCATCTGTAATCTGGCCTCCTTAGTGAACACCATTACAAGCTTTGATGGGCTTGAATTCTCAGATCAAGTTCCTTTAATTAGAAAGAGTAAATGCGGAGATTAATATAATTCATGGTTAAATATTATTGTATTTCCTACACTGAGCCAGACAATGTAAAAAGGCATGTGTAAGTAACAACCTGCAAATGTCTCGCATTCCTAAATACTAACCTTCTCTCAAGTTTTCTTATCCTTTTTTATCCCCTGCTTATGGAGCATGTAATGTTCAGCTCACTGCAAAGTATGTTTCTGAAAATGCCCACTTCTTGCCAGAGGAAAAGGCATAAAGCTGAAAATGAAGAGAAAAAAAAAAAAAATCCACATTTCCCTGTGGGAGTGATCTGAAGTGATATATCTCTCCTTCTTCTGAGTGTGGTAGCTATATTCATTTATTGTAAATATTTTCATTTTCTTCTGTCTTTTCATTCTTTTCTGACAGAAGTGATAGCTAAGGTCAAGTCATCCTTTGCCTAATGAAACCGTCCTGTCTCGAAAACAAACCAACCAACCTTTCTCTGGGGTAGGAAAGGTTATCATTCTTCTTTCATCATGTCCTTTGCCTTCCTCTGTCCTTGCCATATATACAGCAGATATTTTCTCCATTTTCTACTTTATTTTACACTCATTTTACATCCATGTAATTCATGGACTGAGGTAATGAACAGAAAAAAGGATACTGAAAACCCCCACACTGATGACATTTTCTTTCTACTTGATTTTTATAAAGAAAAGAAATGGGCTACTACCTACTGTCATCATATTATCAATATGGCAAAACATTTTTAGGATTGAAATGAAAATTAACTTCTCTCATGTACGTTAGGAGGTATTTGTGACACGTCAACAAGCCAAATGCAGTAAATGGCAGGCTGCGCTACCAAGGCTGCTCCCTCGCCGATGGACTGGGAGGTTCCTTGCAGCCACGATGCCAGCAGGCATGCATGATCTCACTGCTGCATCCTATCTGAAGAGCAGGATGGCTGGTAGCACAATACTGTCTTTCACATTTATCTCCCTTTCACAGATGTCTGATGTCTGTGAATACAAATGAAGGGATGCGATGAAAATAAGTTTGTTTGGCATTGAGAGTCCACTGTGAATCACTAACAACCAGTGAATAACCCAGTGGGTGTTTGATTACATGGTCGGCATGTTAGGTTTTTGAAGGCTCACCTCTCAAAGCATGTTTCCATCCCCTTGTCTCCCTACAAGAGGATAAACATTTCAAAGTAACCACTGTCTTTCTCAATATTTGTTTGTACAGTGCCCCAGAACAATGAGGCTCTGTTCTCCAAGCAGCTTTTGATACGAAGTTCAACACCTATTTTCTTTTATAATCACACAATAAACAGTTTGTGTTTAGTCTTCTACTTTCATGGTAGGCAAAAGCTTTATTGATCAGATCCCCTATTAGTTAGTTGTTCGCCTTGGCAAGAATCCTTTTGCTAGGTAAGAGAGGAGGAGGAAATTGTTTTTGTCAGCAGCTGCATTCTTGCTTGTGTTCACTTCCACAAATAATTTCAGCTAAAGACTACTTCCCTCCACCCCCCCCCAAGATAGATGTTTTTTGAAATTCAGTTTGAGAGATGAGTTAAAGGCAAGTGAAGTTCTTAAAGAGCACTTCAGCTGTGAATACTAGTCTCTTTGCCTTGCCCCTTTGAAGACATGTCTTCCTGAGCTACCAGTGATCCAGACTCTAAACTGAACACTTACTGTTTGAAATGAGATGTGATTTTGAAGACTAAGTTGTCTCTGCAGCATTTCATCTTAGTGTCTCTTTAAATGGAGTATTCTTAGGCAGGTTGGCTCTCAGAAGCATCTATGCTGGCTACTGCACTTTGTCTCATCATAAAGTTTTTTGTTAACACAGTAAAAGTAACTTAAGTTCTGCTTGAGCTCCTAGGATTGGAGAACTGCTTTTTATTTAACTTTTTCATACTTTCAGGAGCAGATCCCTCTGCAGAGCTCTACTACACCAGGTACATCTGCCAGCAAACACTGAGACAGGCGACCTCCAGCAGGACCTGCCTTGCCTCTGTCCTGGAGAGAAATGGCTGGTTCTCTCCAGGCAGGACAACTGAGCTGGGAGAAGCTCCGCAGCATTTGCCATCTGCAATCTGCCTGGTCATCTGCCTTTTTTGCTCCTCTTCAACTTTTTACTGCTAATTAGTATGGCCACTTTTCTTTCATAGTTCTGCCTCATACTTGTTTGGGACTAACTGCTGTTGGAAGGCAGATTATAATCTTTAGATATTATCTTTATTTGGGATTAGAATATATACTTTGATCCTCAAGCACTTTGCAAAAGAAACCAACTTACAAACTCTAAATAAATCATATTTTGTTTGACACTGAAATACAACACTAAGATACATGTGCCATGGAAACAAAGCACTTAAATGCATCTGCCACTGAAACTGTACCACCCTACTATAAAACCGGGCAGTTATTTACTACTAACACAAATGATTCAAAGCAGTAGAGGAGTCTACAAGAGTAATTTAGTTAGCAAAAATAGTTACTAAGTTTACGAACGATTCAACATACCACGGTTAACTTGGAGCTGAGTATATAATTCCTAGTAAAATAAATTCAGTGACCTTTGCCTATTCATTACCTGTCCATAAGTACACTGAAAATATTAACCTGTTGAGTTTTAGAAGTTATTCAGCTGTTTTCCTAGGTTCCCCTCAGTATAATTTTTTATCAGTAGCTGAAAGTCTACATTCATGTTATATTTCTGAAATGGCAATCTGTATTTCTTGGTTAAAAGACAGCAAGTCCTTCAGAGAGAGTTTTGAAGGGAGTTTTAGTAATTTGCTTGAGAATTATAGCATAGTACCTACCTCCAAGAGAAAAAGCAAAGGCAGAGATGACTAGGGTAATGAATACAGACACAGTTCAAGTATAATCACAGCAAATTCTCATTTAAACTGTAAAGAAGTTTTGCTCACTGTTACATTAGCCATACTGCAACACTTTGAATTTTGAAATTACTGCATCCGTAATTTCATTTCCTGTCCAAATACCTGTGCCTGCAACGCCCGCATTACCCTACTTGCACTGCTAGAGCACTGGCGTTTATATGTAGCCCACAGCAGGAGGTGACTCACCCAGCAGCTGGAGCAGCAAGTGCTTTTGCTTTTTAAAAGAAAGGTATTAGCTGATCAAGACAGTATCTTAATAGAACGACTGCTTCGACTAAGACTTACATATCTTGGTTTTGTGCCCTTTTTTGGATGTATTACTGCTGGAAATCTTGAAAAATAGAAAAGAAAATCCCATAATTCATTGAGCAAATGCATAAGCTGAGAAGCAAAACTGAGAAAGTTAATTTTACAGACTGCAGTAACATTAACTGCCACTAATGTGTGAAGGGTGGGGACGATGGGCTTCCAGAAACATCTGGCCACTATTGCACATTTGAGAGCTTGGAAAGATTAGTAAATATAACTGGCTTACACTGCTGGGGGTGTTGCTACAAGTGGCAATTGATAACACAAGGGACAAACTGCTTGTTATAAATGCAACAGAGGCTTTGGAAAAGGAAAAGGGGTCAAACAACATTTAAACAGTAAGGTAGAGGAGGGAGGCAAAAGGGAAGAGGAAAAAAAAGGAGGGACACACACACGTTTTCTATTTTGGTTTTGCTTTACACTGACTGTAATATTTCTCTTAAACCAAACTGCTCATCAATCTATCCCAAGAATAGCATGAACAATGTTTATGAGACAAAGACAACCCATTGAAGTTGCACCTGCAGAGCACCTTACGGAGGAGCATCCAGGAAAATTCCTCCTGGTGTCCCACCGTTACACTTCACACCAGATCCTGGAGGACAGCATTGCCCCAGATATGTCACAGTGAATTTGGACATCGGTGGAGACTAATGATTGGTATGAAACCAATGTAAGAGAGGATAGAAACAGTCCCCAGATAAAGGCAATGTTCACTTCTCGTATGCCTTAGACTCATTGTCTAGCTGAGACAGCTCACAAAAGTATCAATTTAGAGTCACCTGTAAGGGTAGTTTTCATATAATGGGCACCTGCTCTACTCCCAATGAGTCTGAACCCACCAATTTATTTCATGCAGCAATCAAACATTAATGGGTTTCTGTTTTTACCTGTCCAGACCTGAGATGGTGACTCAGAGAGATAAAATTGCATCTCATCACGGGTGTTCAGAGCCAACTAGGTACTTTCATCTTGCAGTCACTTTTTTTTTTTTTGGTAAAAGGAAAGTTGGGATCTATAAAAACTTTAAATACTTTGCATTTTCCAAACAGGAACATCCCTGTCAATCTATCATAAATTTCAGCCTCTTGATCTTTTCTTTGCATCTCGTGATTAGACTCAATGCCATGAAAGATTTCTCTTAAAGGGCCATCCTATAAAAATAAGCAAGGAGATTTTATTTCATATCTTAAAATTAGAAATGCATTATTGATGGGATCATTAATTATATATTTTGGATTTACAACCAAGATTTGAAGAAAAGCACAATATTTGAACGCACATAATTGCTACCACAGTGTACAATCTCTTTTTCTTATTAAACACAGACCCCATTTCCTCCTTGTATGAATATTTTATTCTGAATACGTGTTTTCAGTTATTTGGCAATACCTTCTATTCCATTTCAGCCCTTATTTTGAAAGAAGGCAACTAAGATGTGAAGATTTCCAACTAATATAATCTCGTTCTACTTCTAAATCAAAATAAATTTGAAGTGCATTGTCTTAAAAAAAAACCCAAACCTTCCCAACTCTCTCCTCCCTCAAGGGCTCAGACCCACAGTCTGGGGGCACTGCAGGCACTTCAGCCCTTGACAGCATCTTCGCAGCCCTCTGTAAGTCACAGGGAAGGGGCGGCCCTTTCCATGGCTTGCAGAATTGCTGCCAGCTCAGATTATACACATTATTGAAAATTTTTGCATGGCAGTGAGTTGATTTGTAGCCTTTCAGAGTGCTCTCTCTGTGTGTTTGTGTGCATGCACACACACACGTGCATCCTTTTCTCTCAGATCAGGAGTAGAAAAGGAACATCTATCGAGTTTTCAGCCACCCTAAAGAAACTGTATTATTTTCCAAATGCATGTTTGAACTGAGGCTCCAGGGAGATTTATCGAAATATAAACCAGGGTAGCCATCGTAGACGTACATGAAGATTTAAAAGTTTTGCGGACATATGTCCCACTCCTTTTCCCTTGCATGCTACCACGTGCCTCAGGAGCTCTTTACAGCTCTGGCCGAAAGCTGTGCAGAAGATGAGGCGGGTGAGTCAGGGCCACGAGAAGTAGGACACCTGCAGGGCCAAGGGGCTGTGGGTCAAGGTGGCCATGATTTTCCTCAATCTCATGGAGTTCCTCGTTCTGTGACAAAAGGCAGCTCTTCCTGTCTGGTACGGGAAGTGCATCGGATGTGAAGTGAATGACACTGTATGTCAGGCTTCCTTCGCATGCAATTACAGTGTTGCACTAAAGGATCTTTGGGTTATTTTTTTCCTTACGTGGAATAAAGAAGCTGATTGATTCCCACAAACATACACAATTTCCGAACTAAGGCCAGCACAACAGAGATAAGAGATGATGACCCATGCTCTAATCTTGTCAATCATTCAGCAGTGACAAATACATATAAAACCTCCATTTTCAGGATCAGACCTGAGAGTCCAATTTCAGCTAATAAAGTATCTTAGAGGAGCTGCAGGATGCCCGTCATAGGCTTTAAAGACCCAGATTCAGTTCCCTGAGTTACCACACAGGACTTAGCAGCGAAGACCTGGTCTTCAGTCTTCTTGTGTTTCACTGCCCCATTGATAAAACAGGGAAGCCACCAGATGCTGTACAGCAGCCCCGATCTGCTCAAATCAGGGCAGTGGAGCCAAAAGTGACTAAAAAGTACAGTTAACTATAGAAATCAGTTGGTTGTAACCAGCTGCTATACTAAGAGTAACTGAGAGCGAAGAATCTGATATTCTATTAATATTTTGTATTTAATTTCTCCAGGTTTAACTACATTATTTAACAGAAAAACTTTAAAGTTACTGAGACTGAGAAAACAGGATCTTTGGTGTCTTTTATGCTTACTTCATTCATAGTGTAGATACTAAAACTCCTGCTTTAGAGACTGAAGACTCTGTTTCGTTATTAAATGTATGCGCATCATGGCCCTTACAAATCTCCATTAAACTGAGGATTAGGCAAGGGCTGGAACAGATAGACAGTATATTTTCATTCAATCTCCTTTAAAATAATGATGCATGCAACTTCATGTCATTACTCTTTAACGGTCTTAAGCCTATTTAATAGGACAGTAATATTCCAAAAAGGAAAAGGGAATTATTTCCACATTTAATTTTCATCGCAAAACTGAATGTCGTTCTTTCCATGGCAGATAAGCAGCTAAAGCTGCTTGGTACCTTAACTGGGATATGACTGCATTAGCTCTGCTACATTACAGCCAAGCTAATGAAACAAAGCACAATGATTAGCCTCAGACTCCTTGGACTATCTGAAAGTAACATTTGGCCTGCTTCTAGGGACCTCCCTAGAGGCAATGGGATCAGCAGATGCCACACCTGAATGAGCATCAAGTTTGGCCTGTGTAACCGAGCTGGTTACCTACCCCATCCTCCAATGGCCAGGTCCTGTACTGTGGGCTCCACAGAGAGCAGCATGGAGATTATGGGCTCTGGTCCCCAGCTCCTCTCAGGAAGAATGGAAGGGAAGAATGGGTGGCTAAAGGCCGAGGACAGATCTGCCCTAGGACGTGGTCAGCTGTGCCAGTCCCTGAAAAAGCAGCATGTCCAAGGGCTGATCCTACTCCCTTGCCTGAAAACAACACACAGTTTTCCTCCTCATCCTGCGGCACTGCAGGGACAGCTTCAGAAAGGCAGGGGACACTCTCTGGCCCTGGGCCAGCCCAAGCCGGGCGACTCCAGCGCATGAGTTCTGCCTGCATCCTGGCTCTACTGGTTGCTCAAAATGAATTGCAGGAGGAGCTGTGTTTTACACCGCTAATTGCAGTTTTAAGATAGCAATGGGCCAACCTAACTACAGTGCTACTCGGTCTCCACTCCCTTGGGCTCACAGCAATGCCCACACACTGGCAACAAGTTTTCAGTCATTTTACTTGCCATCAACCTGCCCTACTATAACATGAACACTGGTGCCAGGATGGGGGTCCAGCAGAAGCTCATGGCTGGGGCAAAGGAGAGGGACGTGACTACCCCTTTTGCTCCCAGCAAGCAGTTTAAATTGGCCATAGCACAAAGCTCCACCCTGAGCTCCTTCCAGTGACACCTCTCACACCCTTGCCTTCCTCCGTCATTCACTGCCTTAAATCCCTCTACCCCAGCAGTGACTACCTTTGTTTCCTTCTTGGAGGAAAGTATTGGACTTGCTTCTTCCATGCTTTGAAGTGGTCCAAAATTAATACAGGTTTTAGCACTTACTGTTACAGCATCTCACCTAAAAATTCTCCCTTTCCCCACACAGTCTACCAGCCTTGGGGTTTGAGCAGCAAGCATCCTAAGGATAAAGTTAGCATCACTATTGCATGGTCAGAGACTCTAAGGCATGTTAAATTAAGTCTAGACTTATGAATGAAGAAAAGAAGAGTTACTGATGCTCATATATACAAAAAGGTAACTACGGGAAAGAAGGTGATAGGATGTTGCACAGTTTTTTTCTGTTAGAACTATGCTTAGAGCTGATACCCATCACTTAAATCCTTTCTGCTGTTAATCCCAAATGTGACATTATCAACCCCAGTGTCCATACTTGGGCTAATTTTTTTTGTTTGTTTTAAATGCAGAGTCTGGGGTATTAAGAGATCTGAAGAAGATGCTCATTTATTTGAGTGTCTTTTGGGCCTTTGGAACATACATATACTAAAGTTTTAAACTGAGGCAGGGTGCTCAAGGAAGTGAATAAAAGTTAGTAGTACTTTACACTTTCTTAATTTCTTAAGTATGTCCAAGTTTGTCTGTCTCTGAATACTCCTAACACTCACTTTGAACAGAATTTTGATCACCCTAATTCACCTGTTTCCTAAGTATACCATTCTCTCCTCAGTCTTGCAGGCTTTCTGCTCATTTTAGGCAGAGTCAGAGATTAGCTGGATGAGGAGTGCATCCTACTCATTTTCACTCCTACAACCTGTTTCTTCCAGATTCCGTAAAAAAACTGAATACAAGCAGGAACTCCAAAATATCTATATAGCTTCAAATATATTAGAAAGTTTAAAGACTGACTGGATTTTGTCTTGGTTCAGTGAACAGAAGAGGCAGATGTAGCTGCAGAACAGAACCCAGTCAAAATTTTAAGCATTTGGAAAATTCAGCACCACTCACACTTCAAGAAACTGCACTTTAACTGAGGTTCTCCTGGTGACTCCCCCATGCCAGCATCAAACACTGCAGCTGCAGAGAGGTGGCACTGGGGAGTGCCAGCCATGGAGAACTGAGTCACCAGGAACTGCACAGACCCTTTACCCCCCTGCTTTTGTCAATATAAAAAAAAAAAAGCACTGGAAAGACTCAGTCCTGACATACCTATGCCCCAACCTAAATGGCTACACAGGCTCATGATGAGATGTGAGTATAAATATATGTATCTTCCAGATGACGACTGGATGTCGAGCTGAGCACGTGCTTAAAATGTTTTACAGGGCTGAGACTTGACTGGTCAGTCATTTGAAGAAATGAACACAAAGTCACGGCACCTCTCATGCAGCAAAAGCTGTGTATTGCTAAGGAATTATTTACCCTACAAAAGCCTTATTCTTCCCTTATTTATACTGACGTAACTCTGTAAATGTTGTATATCCACTCCTGTTACACATCTTTGGAAAGTAGCTGGCACTTGGGCTTCCTGGCTCTTGTGGAACACGAGTGGAAATAACTCATTTTTCCTTCTTCAGAAAAAAATAATAATCACAATCCCCTGGCTGTTATTCTAGCAGAAGCTCCTACTAGTTAATCTAACTCTAGATTCAGATGGAGGCTGTGCAATTCAGAATACAAAGTGTATCTGAGTTGAGGTTCAGAACCTTTTCCTTTCAAGGCAATAATGAGATTGATTTATTTTTTTTTTTCCTCCTAGAAGTTGTTACTATATTTATATTTCAGCTTTAATTAGCTTCTCCAGGATTGTTAGTGCTTCCGCAAGATTCTTTCCTCTAAATTCTAATTATAGATACTGCATAGATTAGCCAGTGTTTGATGACCTTTTATAGTCAATTTGACTTCAGCTCCATGTGCACAAAAATGCTAGTTGGGGAAGGAAGAGAAGTTATATCAGATGACTAAAATCAAGTGAAGCACAGCAGCTCTGCCCCTGTCCTCCCGTGCTGGTACTTTGCATTGTATGAGCTCCACTGGAGAGAAAACTCACATCACCTATGCAGCAGAAAAGAGACTGCTTATAAGCAGAAACCAAGAGATATTAAATAGATATTTAATATAAAATTCAACTCTTTAACAGAAAAGGTGACTGTGCTCAAAAAAGAAAAGATACATGGAGCAAAAATCTAGGGTTAGTGGCACTGTAATCTGAAATATTAAAAATTTTACCTTGACAGGCTGCACTAATCCTCAAAAACTAAGGGCATATCATTGACCACTGCAGAACCGTTCGTTAAGCACTGCCTCAATCTAGTTTTAGGGATGCTTTTGAAAACGAAAGGGCTCCAGCTGGCCACAGTGTTACTGGAAGGGGAAAAAAAAAGGGGGGGGGGGGGGGGGGGCGGAATTCTGCCCAGGGGGGGGCTGCAGAACTTCTGCCCTGGAGAAAATAGTTTGACATCCCACAATTTATAGTCTGAGTCTCTCAGCTGTGCCTAAATAGCCAGCTCCAACTCTTTCCTGGGATCTCCAGGGAACCTGTGGACACAGACATCTCACATGAGCAAATAATCTGCTGGAAAGAGCCTTCAGTAGCATCACAGTTTCTGTCAGTTGTGCTGCAAATCTCTCGTTCTCTCTCTCTCTCTCTCACCCACTCTCCCTTCCTAGGGGTTTGTGATGTGGAAAGGACAGTCTCAAAGTTTCTCTCACCACTTACTGCAATTAAAGAGTACTGGAACCATGGAGTGATGTTACTACTGCAGATGAGATTTTCCCTAAGGATCTAAGAACACAAATGTCATTCATTTTTTTAAGGATATGTCATTTTAAACTATGAACATGCTGTAGAAAAAAGCAACCTCTGAAGATACTCTAAAAGAGATTGTACATGTGTGCAGACACATAAAATTAGTTGGGGAACTTCCTTAGGTTATCGCTCTATGACTGGTTTAATAATACGTAACTTTGCTCCTCACTCAGGAATAAAAATATGTTGGGTTTTTTTTACTTAACCATTAATTAATGTGGTTGCAACAGTATGAATGATTTACAGTGACATGCTTTGACAGCTTATACATGGTGAGTAATGCCATGTCAGACGCTTCAGTATTTATATTGAGATGAATGGCACATAATGCGATGCACATGCTAACAATGAACATAAATATTTAGTACTCCCAGCAAAGTCTACTGGTATGATTAATTTGGCCTTAACTTCGTATCTCCCTGCAGTCTTGCCTATCAGCTATTTATTGAAAGGCATACTTCCAGAGAACCCTTAACAAGTGTATTTATACATCCTCACTGCAACAGCAGCTTTTGGCAAGTACTTTTTTCTCCTCGGAGCAGTGAGCTCGACTCACCTCACCTAACAAGATCCTGGAGTCCATAAAGGCTGGCTGGGCTTGCAGCTGCCCAGTAAGGGGCCAGGAGCTGCGCTGTTCGTGTCACATCGTCAGTGACCCCCTACATACCCCTGCCGCTTCTCGCACGCAGAGATGTGCCCCTTCTCCACTGGGACCTGTTCCCTCCTGGCAGAAGAAGAGGATGAGACACATGCTACACCACTCCTCTCAGCAACTCTGTGAAGAATATTTTGCGTTACAAGGGAAGGGAAAAAAGCTTCCTTCTGGCTGCCTACCCCCTGCTCCCCTCTGTTTGCAGGAGCGGGGAATAGCTCACCGCTCCCACCCAGTTCCAGTGAGAGCTTTGCAGAGCTGGAGAGGAGACCACATGCAGCTTCAAACAACTCTATACATTCCAGATCTACGGAATACGTTTGAGAAATAATTATGGCAGCTCTCTTACTTGTTTTTCCCTTGGATCGTTCACAGTGCAGGCTAGTTTTTGTTAGCAGCTGTTAATGATGCAATGACCGTGCTGTGACTGGTCTGTCTAGTGTTTAAGTTGTGGTGAGGGAGGGAAAGATTTTCTATATTATCCCTTATTTCTACCCAAAGAGAGCCTTTGATGGCTCACCAATTAATAGTTGTGGTAATTCACTCCATTTTTAGTATTAACTCCATTTATTGAACCAAAGGACAGGCTCTCCAGGTATTGCTCTAAGTAAAATGAGAGTACATCTTAGTTGTGAAATGTTTTTAAGCTTTACCCTTTGAGATTTTGCATCTTCCCTACTTTTTAATAGGTAACACACAACTCCAAATATTTAAGTTCCTAAGACAAATAACTGAACAACTGATCATTTTCACTGGCAACACAGAGACCACAGACATAGTGCCTGCCCTCCGTTCCCCAGCCATCCTCAAGAAACCTGGAAGGCAGGAGAGATTTGATTAAGTCTTGCTCTCCAGACTGTCACTCTGCCTGTAAGAAGAGGAAGCATGAGTGCAAGCTCATTCATTCCTGTTCCTGCCTTTCTCCTGGAAGTGTGGTCTCACCGGCTCTGCCTGCACACTGTATTTCATAGCATTCCTATTTAGCCTAAGGAGCCCAAAACCAAGCTTGGAGTGCCGCCTATTATCAAAAATACACATTATATATTGTAAGTGTTATTTTCTTTCAAAATCCAAACTAAATACAAATTAACCAAGACACTTTTCTTGTTTAAACATAACCCTAGTCGTGAAACTTCAACTAGGTATCTACTTGAGTAGGGTAGCAATGAGCTGGCAGAGGATAAGCCTATATTGCCAGAGGCCTTTTCTCATTTTGAATAGCCTCTTTACACTCCAGTCACATCTGTATAAGCATCATATTTCTGTATTTATCCACCACTAATCCATAATTCTTTATGAACTGAACTCTCATTAAATTTTGTCATCCCTGTTGTCATACGAATAAAAGAAAGATTCGTTCCGTGCATGTACATAAAGTCAATGTTCATTTACCCACATCACGTACTGAACTATTTAATGTTCGCCAGCTAACAGAAAAGTTGTCAACCTGCCATTCAAGTGAATGCTGTGGTGTATCCTAGTCTTTCAAAGATTATTTACAAAGCAAGGTATTTGCATGAATGCAAATCATGAGATATTTGGCCTACATTAATCCAACACAGATGTATTAAACTCCTCCCCTCTCTCCTGGCTCTGACATTTTTCAGTGTAAGATTTCTTACTGACACAACTAACTGCCATTACGCATGGCACTGTGTAGAAGATTAAGGAGCTCAACCCATTTCCTCCATCACAAGGAAAACCAGAAGGTTACAGGGTTATGGTTCACCTCTGCAGGGAGAAAAATATCAAAAGCTCCTCAACGCAGAGGAGACAAGCACACTGGTACACTCAACCAACTGGTACAAGCACACTGGTACACTCAAACAACTGGTAATGAAAGCCAAACAGATTCAAATGAGAAATAAGCAGAAATTTATAAACCCATGAGTGTCATGAGTCTCCAGAACTAGCTATGCAAGGAAGGAAGGGATTTTCCATCTTTTAATGTTTTCAGGTCAAAATCAGGTGTCTTTGTGAAATCAAGGGCTTAGGCAAAAGTAGCTCCTGGCAAAGTCCACGTAAGCATCTTAACTGCCTGAGCTCCAACAGCCTGCTTCCACAGAGAGCGGAAACTTGAAATCCAAAAGCAAAATATGACCTTCAGTGCTCTAATAACATGCCAGTGCTCACAGCCACTGCCCTGGTCACCCACAAAGTGTGCTCAAGTATACAACATTTAGAGGTTCACTGCTGCTAGCGCTTCAACATCAGGACTGAATTTGTTTAGGCTGTAGGAGGTTCCCTCCATTTCCGCCCGGTAACTGCCTTACACATAAGCAAAATCCCCACCAATCTTCCAGACTGCTTATACCTCATCAGGAAGAACAAATTCAGGTCAAATTAGCCCCCTACTCATACAAGAGCATTCCACTATCTTCCGCAAATTTACACAGGTATCCCCAGTGCTTATTAGACAGTCCCCTCAACGCATGTGAACAGGCTCACCTGCACAAGCCCTGCCACTCGCACGGCAAGTCTAAGGCAGAGGGTCAACAGCACTCACAGGCTGTACTCAGGAACAGTACGTGCTAGCCATGTTGGGAAATGTGATTTGCTGTTACTAAAAATCAGCACATGCAATAATCAGCAACCTTGCTGGGAGATGGACGCTTCTTACATTTATAGAGTTTCCTCTCCCTAACAGCCCCCTCCATGGCAGGGGGTTGGACTAGACGATCTTTAAAGATCCCTTCCAACCGAAACCGTGCTGTGATTTCCCTCTGGAAAGGCAATAAGGGCAGAGCAAATGCAGTTCTGATTAAAGCCATGCAGAAAGTACCATAATACCAAGCACTATCACACAAACTAAAAGGCAAAACATAGTCAACAGCTATGTTCCTTTCCGTGTTCTTCCCACCCCTGAGTCCCTTTCATCCTGTGATACATTCATGATGGTCCTATTCTTAGTGACTGGGCTCAAAACCTTACTGCTTTGTATGGTCTGAATTGATCCTGTAAAGAACTCTTTGAAAACTACTATTAGGATGATGTATGGCCTAATTTTGGTTGCTATAGCATTTAGAGTCAGACTTATGACTGGGGAAACAATCTCCCACTCACTTGAAATGCAGGGCAAGGTTTCAGTACTGCAGGAGAAGGCTCTCTGGCTGAAAACTCATATTTTAAAGTTTACAGCTCCTGCTTCTGGCTCAGCGTTGCTACGGCAGCGAGGAGAGACAGCCTGGCAGGTTTTCGCAGATGCTGTGGAGCTCTGAATGCGGCCACTCCAGAACGCTGTTTCAGCTGCTTTACGGGAGGAATCTAGCAGTAGTTTATTACCAGAAGTACCAAGCTGCCATTCGAATTTTTCTATGGTTTTAAAAGCAGCACATTTTTATTAAGAAAGAAACGACTATGAGGAATCAAGTGCATTTTAACAGAGGCAGTGAGATGTAATGCAAGAACGCTGTGAGGCCTTTATGGCTGGCAATAAACACCATTGCTATCAACCTTTTCTGTTGCCTTCCATCGAGTTTAATGCGCATAACCTTGGTGGCAGCACCTCATCTCACATACTGGCCTTGGGGCCATATAAACAAATAAATCAAGCTAAAGCCAAATCCCAAAGCAGACAAGAGAAACTCCTTTTCTCTCTTCATTCTACATGTATCTGTTCACATGACAGACGTTCTCAAAGCACCACTGTATATATGCATCGTACTCCGTATGAAAACCAGTACTCATTTTACAAATGAAGACAGGACGGTTGAATTTAAAACCTTGCCTCCAGGTCTGAATGCTTCAGCTTACATATTT
>NW_009611352.1:82323-89612 GCF_000690535.1 Cariama cristata
TTTACAAGTGCTAAGCGCCAGTTTCAGAAATGGCTTATACTTGCCCCTAGCTTCACCAGTGTTCAAACATGCCTTTAGAAGTCATGAACCAGGTTTTCCAGAATTAGGAAATGGATTTAAAACATGATTTTCAAGGCAGGCAAAATGTCCTATTATTAATAATGTACCATTAGAGAAATCCAACCAAGCAGATCAGAGTAACCTAACCATTGTTTAGATATGCATCTAATTCTTTTACATGCAATCACAACTTTTCAGAATGCAGTGAGAATGTACACGCAAGGGTCATTTAGTTCAGCTTCGCCTTCTTTCAGGCACCTTTTCCAGCTGAGGAACAGAATCTGTTTTTAAGAATATACCTATTTGTGACAGATACAAAACTAACTAACATATGCTTAGTGCTCCTTCTGCAGATTTTTAACCATTCTGAAGTGTGCGGTACCTTACACAATGCATGTGGTTCATGAATTTTAGTGAAATTAATCTCTGGTACTGTCCTCACTCCAAGCAATTTTAGAGGTGCCCACTCCCATTACTACACTGAAATGTCACTTCCTGACTGCAAAGCAGATGCTTGGATATCGCATAGAGAATAGAAATGTCCTACTCAATGCAGTACCAGGGCTGCTAATGAACTTTTCATTTCCTACCACTGAAACTGTATCTTGCCACAAAACCTTAAATAGGTGAAACTCTGAGTTCATACATACAACACAGCCTGCTCCCTAAGAGAATTATGTGCTTGTTTAGTTGATATTAGAACCTTTGATGCAGTCAACAATAGCACATACATGATCTCAAAATATCACCTTTCATAATTCTTTATCATTCTTACCCTCTCTCCCTCCCCTCTGAACGCCAGCCAGCTCCCTGCTTGCAAGCAGGCCATCACTTCCACAAGTGTTTCACAGGCAGCTGCTGCAACCACACGATGCTCCCGGCTCCAGCAGTGCTGGCAGCGCAGCATCCCCGGTGACAAACACTGCATTTAAAATTCCTCAACTCTGGTGCAAACCCACATATGCACTAAGCACCCAAACACACACCACACAGAATATGTTCTTTCTTATCCATTGAGAAGTTCCACAGAGACAAAGTAATTTCCTGGTAAAATTAGCACAAATTGGCTTGGGGCTTTGGGTTGTTTGGTTGTTTCTTCTTTTTTTGGGGGGTGAGGGGTCCTAATTTGTTTTTGGAAAAAAAAAAAGAAAAAAAGGTTATTTGGTGAGTTTCAGTGAAGTCTTTCCATCTTTCTTTCAGAAAAGCTTCGTAGCAATCCACAACACATTATCCAGAAGGGTCTGTATTGACAAAGTGGATTGCTAAAAGACTTCAGCCTTGAAGAGCTTTTTATTTACTTTTTGTTTCTCTCTTGTTTTACTTCAAAAGTTTTCCCAGTGGCTCTAATCTGTAACAGAATATTAAGCTACAAAACATCTCCTGTAGCTTTGTTGGTCACAGTTACTGATAGGATTTGATTCCTACTGTTCATAAAAGGAGAGCGACAGGCTTCGCCAGGGCATACATGACCTTTCCAAAGCAGTGGCCCAGTAGGAATTATGTCGATTGCTCTAACCTGTCAATGAACAAGAGCTGCAGAGCCAGCAGGAGAACAAGTTCTGATGCCTGTAGTTAAATAACAGCACCTCAGGAAAGCACATTTATGAAATATCTGAAGGGCTGAAAGGTCACTCTCAACGAATCTCCCCCTCCTGAGGAGCAAGAACCGCCGTTTCCCGGCCGCTCCTCTGGCTAGGGTAGGTTGTACCACAGCGGCCTGCATCTGAAGGGGTCCAGCGCTTTGGAAGAGAAGGTCTTTTTATAGATACGAGCTTTTCTCCATAATTTATTATACTTAAAGCAACACTAAACTTCTGGCAGAAATTAATAAAACCCAGGGGCATGAACTTCTTTAAACGACCAACAAATAAGGCCCACCCACCCTTTCACACAGCTTCCTGGAGGTCTCACACACTCCTTTTGAGGGCCAAAGGTTCCCAAACACCACCCACAGTGATCAAAGCTTTTGTCCCCTCAAACATCCCACAACAGAGTTTGCAAACCTTCCCAAACTTACCACGACATGCTAGGAATCAAAGCATTCTTCCCAAAGGTTTAACCAAGATGACTCTGTACGATCACAAAGCTGTATTCACAGCACTGGTTTGAAGTTTGACAGCCCTGAGCTCCAACCTAACTCACTTTGCTGCACACTTCACTGCTAACTCCTGCAAACCCTTAGCAGCTCCAGGATGGATCCATGGGTGGTACATGTGTCAAATAACACTTTGTTGAGCAAATCCTGACTTTCAGAAAAACGTTAGAGAGTAGAAGTCACCAGCTAGGGTCATCTGTTGTGCCCTGAGCCCACAGAGCAGGTAGATGAGCACAGGCATAAAAAAAGCTGTTGCATCTTTAAGCCTTTTGAGATACCACGCTGAACATCGTAACAGTCACCCACCCAACACAGGAGGCCTTGTCCTTGAGCAGAGTTTTAGCCTACCTTCCTCGCACGCTGGCACAACAGCCCACTCTCCACATGCCCAAGGGCCATAGCGTGAGTCCTCCTACCTTTGTCCCTTGCTTTATATTTTCTCCCGTTTTTCATGCTGTTCCCCTGCTGCTTCGAGGTGCCTCTGTACCTGTCCAAATGGCAGATGAAAATCAAATTGATACCACGTCTCTGTTTACACACATTCTAGTCTTTAAATATTTCAACTGACTTTTTTAAAAGGCAAATTTAGTGCTCCCTAGACTTAGTCCAAGTGAAGGGAGCTGGTATGGATATCAGTCTCAGTAAGTCTGGTGTGATGCTTCCTAACTGTACCCATCCTTCAGCATAACAACAGGCACGTCCAAAAGCTAAACAGTATTTTCTCTATACCATGAGCTGTTTCATTGCCAGCTAAAGAGCAAGTGTCTCAAAAATAGATCTTTTACTACAAGCAGTATGAGCTTGAAGTAACTCAAATCAAATGTTTTACTTTTTTTTTATTTCCTCAAATCTGCCATCTCAGAATGACATAAGAAACACGGTGCTGTAAAGTGCATACAGCAAAGTCTATTGGGTAATTTGGGAACAGTCTTACAATAACTGTTTTTCCAAACCCATTAGTACGCTTTCCTGATGTTCCAGTTAGTGTGTAAAAAATAAAGTAAACCTTAAACTGTACAACTTCTGTAAAACCCTAGAGCAGGTAATGCACTCGTCGGCACAATCACACATTTCAAAAATGGGATTTTTATCACAATATTTCATTTCCAGTCAATCGAGGTCTGCATTCATAGATCATTTTTCACATACATTACTCAGCGACCGCTCTTTCTATCTCTAGTCTGGTAAATATTTTTGCCTTGTGTAAAGGATATAAGGGCAACACAGCCAAGATGAATTCTTGCATTAGTCTTGCAGCTGAGATGACAGTGACATACAGCAAGATATTAGAGCACTATAGTATCAGAAATGTACAGGAAGCTTGAGTAAAGGACGTAGTCTAGAGTTTTATAGCCTCAGTCCCAGGAAAACAAAGATAAAAGGTACACTTCCACTGTAACATACGGCCAAGTTTAGTCATTCAGAATAATACACCACATCAATTAAATTTAACTTATCAATTTATCATCTTCCTGGAGCTAGCCCAGGTGCCTTTGATGACAGCTTGGCCTATTTCATGCAGTGCAATACAGATCAATAAGGAGGTGGTACAGGGTAGTAGATGGTGCCTATGTGTCTAGCTAAGAAAAACAAAATATAACTTAGAGTTATTAAACTGTTTTACTGCTTCTAAATGGACATCAGTATTATGTAATGTAACCCAGGTGATGCAGTAGAGAAGTTTGGCTATTGAAAGTGCTTTGCTGCTGAAAGACTGCTGTGTTTTTCTAATGGGCAGCAGGGTATTGCTCCCAGCAAGTTCCCAGTTACTGGGAGCAGGCTGGTGTCAGTTTTATGTCCATACTAGATACGGCTTAAGAGCAGTGCATAATCAGTCTCTTATGAGCAAACAGCATTTTGTTTTTCTATATTAATGGTAAATCCTCATTTCTCTTTATAGGCATTAATCCAGACTCTTTGAAATCAGGCATATTTAGAAGACAGAGAACAGCTTAAGCCATTCTTACTCCACGCCAGTAGTGTTGCACATACATCATTTATGCCTACAGCCTTATCAACATTCAAAGCCACATCAGTTTAGCTAACAATACTAACATTTTTAAACAGCTAATGAATTCTGTGCATGGCTAGAACTACTTTAACTCAAATTTGCCTTATACTGAGTTCCCTCAGCTCAGCAAAGAAGGCAGCTTAATGTGCAATTAAGGCTCTCTACACAAGTTCTTTCACCTGCCACGTAAACTGTTAGTTTTATATCAAAAATCATAAATGAGAACAACTAACACAATGGAGACTCAGTAGGCTTATGCAAAATACAGACTGCATCCAAGTCTCAGTCACCTTCAGGACTGTGAAAATGCCATTTAACATCATATTAGTCAATTTGCTAAAATGATACAGAAGGACTACTTCAAGATGTAGAGCTTTAGCTGAGTGAGTATTGAAATCCCTTCATAAGAAACCTGTACTATTCTGCTTTTATTTGTAGATTTATATAAGGTGTCATAACCATTATAAATAACAAAGAAACAAACTTGCGATGGTAAGTAATCCATACAAATTCTATCACAGTAATAAACTCAGAATTTTATCCTCAGGGCTCCAGATAAGCTCATCCAGTGAGGAATTCAGTTACTCCATCAGACAAAAACCAGAAAGGTGGGTGGTAGCTGGGTTTGGAAGTAATGCTAATGAAAATCTACAGATGCAGTTTCTCAAATTGAATTAATTTGATGAGAATGGAACACAGAGAGTCATTTCAGGCTCATTTTTTTGATGTCTTTCAGAGTTAAAATACTTCCAAATTTATATGCTTGAAACCCTAGCAACTGCCTTGATTTTCTAGTGTAATAACTTTGTGGGTAGAATCCTGGAAGACAAAAAATTATTGGCACACGGCAGTATTATTTAATCTAACTTGGTCTGCAGGCTCAAAACACTTAATCTAAATTCCTATGGAGTTAAGCACACTTAGTATTACTATGACTGAATTTTAATAACCTGAAATTAAAGCTGGGACAGTTGGAAGAGGGAGACATGAAAATCGAGCTACTAATTTTTCTCTTTCAAAGACTTGCAAGTTATTCTTAGTTTTTACACAGTGAAGGACCTCCAGGCATGGCAGATATCACAGTTTGGTGGGTAGTCTACAAAATAAGATAAGTAAAAATTAAGATGTATGTTTCTTTCAAATAACTTCCAATTAAAACCAAACCAAAACAAAAACAAACAGACTGAGGCAACAAGAAACAGCACTGCTTTGTGAAAGCTTAGTGGCTTCGTGCAAAGTTTCTCATATTTTTGCCAGCAGAAATATTTTGAGGCATTTTAATCATGATGGGCTTGTGTGGAAGAGGCAGCACAGAAAATTTTCAAATAGGTGGCTCACACTAACATACAGAGGAGATAGACTGGAGGGAAAAGCTGAACTGATCCAGTTTTTGGTGGAAGAGAGGAAGGAAAGCCAAGGAAGAGCTGAATCCAGAGCAGTACGAGGCTCAAAGAAATGGTCTAAAAATTTGTCTTAGCAACTGCACTCTGTGCACACACACAGAGCGAGACTGCATGCATCAAGTCAGAAGCTTCTGTAAGGAAGGTTCAACACAGTGAGAACCTGGAAGAAGTTCTGCTCAACTAGTCAAGAAAGCCCAACCATGGAGATATTACTGAGGAAAAACCACCAAGACCAAGACAACAGCTGAAAAAGAGAAGCAAGCTGCAGATGATGTGTATATTACAGGCCTGAGCAAAAGGAAAACAGGGAGGAGAAAGAAGTAGTGACAGTGAACTGAGAGAGAATGGAAAGGGCTAGTGTTTATCAAGCATGAGCATGGTTTGGAAACCTCAAACCTACCTTCTATCTTCTGTAATAACAAATTAACCAACTGAGAAACAGAGAAAGAAAGAAATAGAAAAGGCATCCTTCCTTCTTCTTTTGTCATTCTGTCATTACTGATCAAGTATAATACAAAAATCCAGTTTTACTGATATTTGAATGATTTAGACCTTTCTGGTCATTAATTTAACATTATAGAAGTGGGTTTTTTTTTTCCCCTTTTATCTAGTCTTGTTCTTCTATTATTGCTTCTTGAAGAGTTTGGAGAGAAAAAGGAGTGTTGTGTCCTCATAACTGAAAGCATTATCTGTCTGAAATAGGTCAATTGACCCAAAACAGGAATGGGGTCTGGGCAGTAATCTTCAACACAGCTTTTATTTAGACACCTTAGGATGCCAAGTGAATGTCTTATCAGGACCTTTCCTTTATACAAAGTAAAAAGAGCCGGACAGGTACAAACTATGAATGAAAATCAGGATGTTCTGTTTCTAAAATCCACATGAAATGAGTATTTGTTTCTCTCCTTGCTTTACTTCTTGTTTTCTTCCTCTGATACATCACTGAAGAGCTGAACTGAATTTCTCTATTATTCAAGCTAATTTTTGATGGCAACTCATATGGAGCTACTTAACAAAATTTGGTTACATGAAGAGGTTTTAAGAAAGCATTTTTAAGCCTTTGCTGATCACTCTGTCTTGTAATAAAGAGCAATTTCTGGTTTTATATAAAAACAATCAGAAGACACTCCCATTTAAAAAGCTTAGAATGCAATTATCTTTACACTTATGTATATTGATTAATTGGGATGAATAGGTCTTTGTAAATCAGGAATAAGAGGGATACAACTGAGCTGGCTACTGTAATTTCTGCTGCTAAGGCTCTAACCACATCTGGGGAAAAAGTACATCCAGGAAAAAAATTATAGTTTTGCCAAATGATACTAACAGTAAAGTGTCAGAATGTGGTTTATTGTTTTTTATTAGAAAATGTATAGAATTTCTTGTTTTAGCAAAATGAAGAAAAAATGTGGCATCACTTCTTTTCAGTGATAGTAAAAACTGTAACTTTTTCCCTATGAAATGTTTTGTAACAACAGATTTGTCCAGCAATCGCCACACTGTGGAATTTACCCTGAGTCTATTGGATCAGTTCCCAACAGGCACCTGGAGTATGTACTTCAGTACAGGGAGATACACACATCAACTCTCACCAAAACCAAGAATTTTTGCAACACCATACTGGACCTAGGAATGCAAGACATTACTTTCTTCACATGCTTTAATACATGACCCTGAAATTCTTCCTCTGGAAGTACTTTCCCCCCCCCCCCCCCCTCTC
>NW_009611352.1:89643-168229 GCF_000690535.1 Cariama cristata
CCCCCTTTGTTTGCTTCCTTCCATTAAACTCGTATCTGCTAAAAAAGACACAGCAACCATATTTATGAATGTGATGTACTTAATAAATTACAACTCCACATACAGAGAGTCGTAGAGAGTTGTTGGGGACTCAACAAAGCGCTACCTGCACCAATCTTTGCAATGAATACAACATTTTTCCAAACACAGCCTGTTCTGCCAGTGACAAACACAGCATCTTTCCAAGTGGCAACAAAAGATTTCTGAAGGTTGGAGAAAGGGTGAGACCTGAGCCAGCAGGACCATAATATCTTTAGCAGCAGACTACTTCTCTAACATCAACAGAAAATAGTTTGGCAAAAGCAAGTCAGGTCTCAAAGTGTGACTTCTAAACTGCCAGCAAGTTTTCTAGGGTGTGTTGCCATGCTAAGATGGAGAAACAAACAAAACATTGTCTTTGAGCAACTTAGAGAAGCCGTATAACTTTAGGCATTTATCTTTGATATGAACGGCCTGTGGGAAGCACATCTCTCACTTACCTATACAGAAAACAGAGGTTTCTAAAGTGAGATGGTCCGAATCTCACCATTGCCTAGTGCCGTCAAACATAACCACAATAAAAAGCACCATCCTCTTTGGATTTCTTATTGATCGGTCTTCTACTGTGAATGGGATTATTTTCTTCCTTGACATCAGTACAGGGAGTTCTTTTCAGAACCTACTTTTCTATTATTGAGAGACAGATTTGAGTTTATTGAACACAAACTGGTTTTTACAGATGCTTTTTTCTGGACTTTTTTTCCTTCCATCTTGCTTTTCTGTTCTTTCCCTCCCCTCCCAAGGTGGATGTGAACCTCAGGCTGCCTGAGTAGCTTTTAAATGGTAAACAAAACACATCAGCTTGCCATGTCTGTCTCAGCAGAAAGTCAATATCCACTCCAGGAGCAATCAAGCACCCAAGCATGGAAGCTATTGCAAAAGCCTGCAAAAAATGTAGTAACAAAGCCTGAAACCGATGTGAGTAAAGTTTTTCTTGTAAACTTGCAGTTGAAACTAACTTTGTCTAAGAAATTACAAAGGCTTTGATCAACCTGAACTAAATTTTGGGATTATGAACCTAATGTGTAGCTAAGTGAAATTTTGAACCATGCATTGCACAAGTATCTTCTACCAAGTTTACTGAAATTCTAGTAATAAAGTACTTCTGTAACTTTCGGAATTCTAAATCTTTGATGTGCTCAGAATTTTAGCTAAACCACACCTTAATATCTTTCCTGCTTCTATAAATGCAAACACTGAGAAAAATATTTGTTTTCTAGCAGCACAGCTTTGAAAACCTTTACCTAAAAAATAAACTCATTTCACAGGGGTCACTGAACGTACACTGGATGACAAATGCTTTTTATCACTACCAATCTCAAGAGTGTCTCAATGAAGGAATGTCTAAGTGCAGAACAATACTATACACACTACAAATGGCCTTTTTTCCACCAGATAGACTAAAAAATAACGTAGCTAGCCGAGGAAAGATTTTAACCTTCATCCTATGAAGGTAGAAATGCTTTTTTCTTTGTGAAAAATCTACAGAAATAAAAAGACTAAAAACTCCATGGACTTCACAAATAATTCATATAATAATAAATAGTCCAGATAAGCACAACATAATTTCACCCTTAAATAAGTAATCTTGAGAAATGTTTCTAAATCTGAGAATTGGGTGGTCACTGTCGATGCTACATGCTGAGAAGCAGAAAGGACAGGAAATTGTTTCTGTGTTTACCCACATATATATAATTCTTACCATTGAAGGATACAAGCACCTGTGTTCTCAGGTACATGTTGAGGTACAAGGAATTTATTTAATTCTATTTAATACTGTTTTGTTTCTTCAAAAGGGAATGGCCAAACTAATCCTACTGTAATTTATCCAACAATCCTGCCTCCTTAAAACACTTTTCATTCTCAGTCATGCAGTGCTCGTGGCAAAATAGTGGCAAAAGAGAAGAAACTCATAGAACAAAAAATCATCATGAAGAACTAGGATTTCCTGTAAGGTCTACTAAAGATTTTGTAAAAGACTACACCTAGCAAAGTAATACTTTTCCATACATCTAGCTAAAGGGCCAAATCCTACGATGACTTACAAGCATTCTCAGCATTCACTACAGCCAAAGCTCTACTGAAGTCAGTGCAACCAAGTCACACCATGAATCAAAATATGTGCTTAAGAACTTGTAGAATTAGGTTCTTAAGAGATCAAATGGAAAGCTATTCAAATGCAAAAATGGTATGAGACTGGTACCTGATATGGGTAAGTAGGTCAGTGAACGTGACTGGTTTCCAGATTCTTAAAATAGGTACGTCCTGACATTACAGTACAAGATTCAATAAAAGAGACAAAAAGACTAATTCTGGGGGACAGGAGTGGGAGATGAAAACAGGACTTTCACCTGGAATGGAATCAAAGCTGCAAGCATGCAGTTTTTCACCCAAAATTTAGAGAATAACTCAGCCTCAAATCTCTGAAGGTTTATTATGTCATCTAAAAAAGAAATTCCCAACACCTAGCATTACACTTGCTTTCAGAGAGAGAGTTGTCTTATTTACAGACTGTACAATAACAAACAGATGTAAAGGTTAGGATTTACATTCTTAGTAGATACACCTTGAAAATCTACTTTTGCTCATTTTTAGGAGATGCCTGCCTTTCCTCTTTCACCATTTATTCCATATCCGTTCTTTGTATAGAAAAAGCATATTTTAGTTTGATCACTGACTTATCCTACCTAGAGCAGCATCTCTGCTCTACAGATAAGCATGGGGAACCTATCACACAAGTTTTGAGTGCAGGCAACCTGTAAGGGAGGCCAGGCAGAGCAAGGGACATGATTCATCAAGTCAGTTGTGTGGGTGTTAAATATGATAGCTATCCTGGTCTGCTGCCTTACCGAGAGTGACCGACAGGTAAATACGACCATGGCAAGAAGCATAACTCTTTTAGATCAACATTTCAAAAGATCAAAAAATAAACTGAAAAATCCTCATCTGCCCATCTCTTTCATCCCCAGTGCCACAAAATACCTTTTTTACTTAAGAATATTAATATAAACATTCTCTTGAAGACTGTCAAAGCCCAAGATGATTACAGAGAGCACTGAAGACCTCAGAAACACAAATTTCACCAAAATCGCAACTAGTTGTGAAGAAAGCTTTGTTAATATGAGTTAGACCATGAGTCAGCAACGCTGGCATCGTTGCTAACACAATGAGGTGGACTCATCTCGGGAGACTACATATGTGTGACCAAACACCACTAGCAGCACGCTGAGTCTGGAGCGTAAATATTCATTACCAAGAGAAACTGATACTGCCCCTGACTTTCTTGGCTTTAAATTTGCTAATTATTTGCAGCATTTGGCCAAAAATACTGAAAAAAAAAATTGAAAATAATGGGTAATGTGTAAACTACAGATTAGAAACATTTTAGACAAGGAAATTCATCTCAAGGAAACACCACTTCCTCATGCTTTCAGAATATGTAAATATTTCACACTGAGAAAAATGTTAAAATGTTCATAATTGCCATGGGTATTTACACCCCAAGTGCTTAGGTGACTCAGGAGCAGACATGTCAACAGACATACCTGTTCAGAAGCAATTTCAAGAAATTATCAAGAGCAGTAGCCATCATGGAAACAACAACATATGAGAACAGCTATTATGGAAACACCCATCAGCCCAAAATGAAGCCACACGAAAAGAACAACTTCAACATCTTAAATCAGGGCTTACAAGCAGTCACAGGCTCCAAATTATCTATGAATTATAATTACTTGTCCCAGAATTACTCAGCCATCTTGCACATAAGCATGACCATTCTTGAATTCATGATTTTTTTAAAGCCAAACTTCTGTCTCAACAGCAGAATTTAATCTCTCTTATTTATGGTTCTCCCAATTCCCCAAACAATTAGGTTGCAACTGGAAGAGGGAGGCATCAACAGAGGTTGATGTCTCTTCCCACGCAACAGCGTGTCGGGTACTCCTCCTTTCTGGCACACTAGTGTCAGCATGGCATTGCAAGGTCGTGTTGATTTGTAGTGCCAGAGGATTACAGAAGCCTCAGGCAACTGTCAGAAGCCTTAGCTTCCTACTAGAAGCTCACTGAATTATTTCCAAATTTACTACTACAGCAAACAGCTGCCAAATAGTCTCACTGCCCACAGCCCAGAAAGGCAGAGAGTAGTGAATTAAGTTTAGAAGAGATGCAAAGTTTCTGTCTTGCTAGGTGAGATGTTATCATCAAATCACAGGTTTATTTACTTTCTCATGACAAAGCTGGCATCCTTGCAGTGCCCCATCATTCTGGAGGACATGAGAAAGATGACACTTTTCCAAGAACAGATTAATTATAAACCTATATAGCAGGTGACAGGATACTGATGTTATAGATCAAGATTCTCTTTAAGACTAATTTAGAAGAAAAGAAAGGGTATTTGTGAAGCTTTAGTCAGCAATTGTTAAACGGATGCAAAAGGCAAAGGCTGAGTTACATTATTTAGAGACTGAGGGGCTATGTAATGGATCAGTTACAGGACACACACTTGGAACCACAAATATCCAGTTGTTAGTTCACACTTCGACTTACCTCTGCCTTTGCTTACTCATCTGTAAAATGAAGCTGCAATTTCTTACAATCTTAGCTGATAACTGTTCAGAATTTTGATATTGGAGAGATACTATGTAGTATCGGCATGAGTCATGATTTGCCAAGGCAGGGTGTGAATGTGTCACCAACATGTAAGCAGTGGAAGCCAAAAAGATTCAGTGTCCTTGCACACCTCATGTTATTGCTAAGATAAGAAGACATGAGAAACGTGCTTTACAGCGCAGCCAGGGAGCGTGGCCCTACCTGGAGCCTTTGGGGAAAGCACCCCAGGGACTTGAGGGTGACCTCCAGGATTTTCGAGTCAGGGGCATAGAGTATCCAAGGCCCACAATACCCCCACTGAGAAAGAGATATTAGCAGCATACGAAGGGGTTGGAGCTGCTTCAGAAGCAGTCAGTAGAGAAGCACAGCTCCTCTTGGCACCACAATGTTGACTTATTTGTTCCCAACGCTGGTTTATTTTTTTGCGTATCTAGTCCGTAACATGGTCCCTTCTCTTGCTGTATGATACAATTACGCCAAACTTTTAAAAAGTATTTTATTTTAATTAGGTATTTTTGACTCCTTATGAACAACAAAACCAAATAAAATTAACTTGAGTAAGAATATAACTAAGCTGGGAAGCTGTGCTATATCTTCTGAAATGAACTAACAAACAGAAAGCTTGCTAAAAGCAATGTGTAACTCTTTAAAAATGTTCATACTAACACCAAAAAAATGCAGAATGAAAAACGTGTAATTTGTTGCTCCTTAAAATTGTGTATTTCTACCAAAAAAATTACTCTGTTCATAGTTTTCTCACATTAAATTACTATAGTAATAAAATATCAGTTTAGATATATTTATACACAGCTCAAATCACTAACATGTATATTAAAAAAGAAAGTGCTACTTGGGTTTTTTGTTGGTTTTTGTTTTGGTTTTTTTTTTAGAAAACAGTTTTTTGCATTTGGCAAGCTGAATTAGCAGTCTTACAGAGACTTCAAAGAGAGTAGTTTTTAATATGTGAAAGAAATTAACTACAGGTTAAATTTGCAAGTTAAAAAAATGAAACAGATCAGACAGTAAATACTCCCCATCCACGCAGTGAATTTAAAGTTATCAGACAGAAGTGAGAAACAACCCAAATTACCCAGGTAACCTCTATCGTCAACTCTCAATATTTTGGCAAATATCTGAAATCTGCAGCTGTTCTCACTAAAGTAAAACTGTGAAGGGAGCAGGAGGTCAGGCCTGTGAAGGTGCCTTAAAACCTAAATTGTAAGGTTTTATACTACCGTGGAGTGTGACCGGTCAACGTTGCCACTGCAGCAATGCTTTCAGTGTGCCATCAGCTGATGCAGCCTTCCCAGCCCTTACCTGCTCCTCACACCGCGACTACTTTATTTCCTCTTGCAATCTGACTTTTGCAATAACCTTTTCTCTTGTGAGACGGGCCTAGTGAAAAAAGCACAAATAAACTCGAGTCCCTTAGGCCAACCAAAGTCCATTCCAGCTAATTCTCCTCCAAACGTTCCATATTTACCAAATTCAGCAATGCTGTGTATTGCGGTAATAACAACTTCATCCTTTGCACCTTGCTTCTGGCATGCCTATTATGTTGCCCCTTTGATATATCATATTCTTCCTGCCTACAATGTATTAAAAGTCTCTCCTACTATTGCTGTATTTTTTTCTTCTTAAATGAGATGTATGAAACAAAGGACATCAGCAACAGTTATCTGATATTTTTGCTTTCTCAGTTATAAAAGAAGTTTTCCAATATAGCTCAAATCTCTGCTCTCAGTAAGCCCAGCTCCACGAGTTATGAAAGCGAAACTTGTCTGTCATTCACTTGCACTAAGGATTATCCACAGCTGCCTGAAAACAGCTCTTTCTCATCTTCACTCTCCCTTTCCCCATGAACTTCAGTTGTGTCTGCTTCTTCCCTTTTCCTACTACTTATTTGGAGGAATTTATTCGTTTTTGACTCCATGTAATTTCAAAAACCTTTTTATTTATTATGCTCTGCCTGCAAAACATTTTTATTTCTCCCTGGGAACAGCAGGGAGCTGTACAGCTACTTAACACACATGGGGTTACAGGCTTTGCTGTTTTCTCTTTAGTCTAAGGCAAAACTACATAAAGGCTCTGCACGCTTCACCGTGCCCAGCCTGGGCTGCTCACTCCCACTACAGAAACCAACCCTGGGAGCCCTCTGCCATTTTCACTGGCTACTCTGACCTCTGCCTTGTTCTTCTAGAAGATACTCCCATTCAGGACACTTCCCTGTGCCTCTCCCCTGCCTCTCTGAAGTGGTTTTTCCTCAGTTCTCTTCCCTGTTTGATCCGGGTCACTACAGAGCAACACGCTGCACTGGGTATGTAAAAACCCCGTTCCTGTGATGGAGCCAGCGTCTGATCTGGAGACTTTCGAGGAGGACAGAACAGCACAGCAAGGACAGCACCCACACAATCCTGGCTTTTTTAGGGCTTTTTTTAGTCAGAAGTGACTAACCTCAGTGACACCAAGAAATAAGACACAGAACTTAGTAGTTGAACACGATACATTGTAAGCACATTGCAAACAGCAGTGGGGCAAAATAAGCTGTGGTAAATGTGCTTTAAAAGGCCATGAGCTTTTGTGAAAACTTTTTGCGGCACGTACCGATCTCTAAAGAGGTCTGTAAAACTAAGAAGAGAAAAAAAAACATTTTTTCCTCAATTTATTCCAATTAGGCAAGCAAATTCTTTAAATATGGCTGGACATGAGCACCTCTCTATCAGGCAAAATAATTTGAAAGAGATCTTCGGAGACTTATGAATAAAAGAATTGGAATTTTTTGCAGGCACTAAGACTGAAAATTGATGGCTTTGGACACTTCTGCCTTCAGAAAGAAGGACATTTAAATAGAAGAGGAGAGTAAAGGTCAAATCCAGCAAAGGGAAGTATCTGTAGTGCCACAACCAATCCAAACCAGGAGACTGCAGAAAGCCTGTGCATTCAAATGGTTCAAATGGCAATGTATCAAAAAAGGTGCTGGTCTCCTAAACATGCTAGAGGGAGATTTATCTTCAAAATTATTGAACAAAAATGAGCCAAAAAGAGGAGAGGAGGCCGCTATGATGGAACATGCAGGAACAAAGTGATCTCAGGGTAGACGTATTAGCTACTTACAGGGAGAAGGAAGGTGGATCTATATGAAGGGAAGACGATACTCAGTTTAACAACTGCAGCAGAGCCATAGTGACAGGCAAGAAGCCAGGTATGATAAAGAAGATAGATGGAAAACTTCCAAGGTCTAGTAATCATGGTAATATTAGCTTTAAAATTTTCCTGAGGCTATTATTTCAGAAAAAGCAATTCACACATATTAGGGCTTTTAAAAAAAATCAGCACTTGAATACGAATGACAGAAAACTGATTGTAATCAATTTTTTTCTACAACAGTTCGGAATGGAGCAACACAAAAGCATTTAACTCATGGTTAAAGACTGAGAACTACAATCAGACCACAAACATCACCTGAGTAATTTAACATGAGTTAAATCATGCAAGCCTTACTTAGTCAAAATCCCTGCTGAGATGTGAGTTTTGTAGCTGTCTCAGTACACACCCAAAGCATCATAAAACCTGTGAAAATCAGTAGTGAATAAATGAACTTATAAATATTTGTCATAAAGGAGCAAAATTCTTTACAAGTATTTAGCCCTTGGATGGATGAGGCCAACATCAGACAAAACAGGAATGTGTAGAAGAAAAGCAGAATTAAACATTAAATTCCAGACCACTTATAGGCAGTACTACATCTTTCCTTCTAGGAGGTCTTGTAAAACAGAAGTCAGTTCCCATCTTGATTCTCTGGGCCTGGTTCTCAACACCACCAGCCTCTTTTACAGTGATCTGGTAGATTTACGGACCTCAGCAGAAAGCAGCCTTATTAAGGACTTCTCAGTGCGATCTACCCAGCTGCGTTCTCGAATTTGAGTCATGACATTTCATACCTCATCCATACATAATATCTGTGAAAAGAGATTAAAATAAACATAATAGAAGTGGAAAGTCTGATTTCTATGGCAGCAGTAATGATAATAGAAACCTCACAAATAATTGTAACATCGTTCTCCTCTGCAAGCCCACTCACCGGTTTTTGTGCTGCTATCAAGGACAAACAAATAAGAGAAACCAGGAGGAATCCAGTTCCTAAGCAACGCTGTATTTCTGTACCCCACTCAGGCTCTGGCAGAAGTTTATCTTGCTCCAGGCTCTGAATAGGATACAAAAGGTCTGTGGCACTGTCTGGGAAGCACAGTCCAGCTTCCGGTAGCACCTTCTTAAATCACACTCCTCTCGGGCTGCTATTGCTAGCCCGTATGATGAAAATCATTGCTCTCACTTTTTCCAAGCCTTTGTGTTTCTCATCTATCTACCCAATAGAGCCATCGGGGCAGCGATCAGACCTTTCTGCTGTTGTACAATGCCAAGCAAAGGGAAGTCCTGAATTCTGAGCGAGGGTCTCTGATGCTACTGGATTATAAAATGTAACAGCAACAAACAGCCTGGACACAAAAGCAAATGATTTTCCTCCTGCCAGTAGCTCCATTTGGTGTTTGTTTCTCTGAACACTCTTAACCTGCAGCAAACAGAATTTCTTCTGCAACCACAGCCAGAGACTGAGAGCATACACAGGGCCACGACGTGAAGAATCACCTTGTGCATAAGAGAATCACCTAATACATCCTAATTTATTAACTCCATGATGAGCTGATGCACCTCTTACAGGATACGGTAGCATGACCTATGGAAACAAGAATATCTGCCATCTGCCTAGGAATGTATGGCATACCTGAAAACATCCAGATGAGAGGAAAAAAAATAAATTTAAAAAAATAATAATGACATTTTCATAGTTGTCACTACAGTATTTCTTACACCAGCCAAAGCAGTGGCGTATACCACCATACAACACTGGTACAGGATGATGAACCAAACAAAAAGTTGGTTTTTGCTAGCACACACACAAAACACATCCTCTAATTGCATAAAGCTCCATGAGCAATTTTGCAGAAGGATTTTTTTGTCATCATGCAGTTGTCTAGTAGTAATATTTGTCCATCTGTTATAGAGCATATTTCGATATCCAAAGGCACAGTATGCATTGCCATGTGCTGGAAGGGATCTAGGATTCTTGCTTTGCAAATCAGCCCATTGATCATAATGAAATATGGCAAAATGCCAGTAACTGGTGTACTGAGACATCTCAAGGATTCACAGCTGAATAGCTATTTAAATAGTAAAAAAACCCCTCTACTTCAAGTCATATTTAGAGCTGAGTATCACCAGAGTAACAACATTTTCAGCAATACAATGATCTTTATAAGTAATATGGAATGTAAATTCATGAGGGCTGAAGCATAAAACCATAACTGTACAAATAATAACCACATATAAAAGTAGACCCTTTGACCTCAGTACAATTATTTCACCCAGAGGAGTACTTTTCTTTATGAAGGGTTTATTTGTTCTGGCCTCACTTCTTCTAATGATGGTCTGCTATAATCACAAATGTATGTGGGGTTGATTTGAATGATTTCTTTTGTTCCTAAAATGCAAGATTTACTTCTAAGCATCAGTGCCCAGAGTCTAAGTTGTTCCACTACATGACTTTTACCACAAAGGAAGTAGAAAATGCTCTCCAACCAACATTTCTCCTACATCTTCTATGTTTTTATGGCAAAACATCCCATTGCTAAACAGAAATTATCACCTTAATATTAATCTAACCATCCACCAATTACAGCAATTGAACAGACATCATTAGTGAGCCTGGATTCACTCTGGTGAAAGCACACACATGCCCCGACACCCAGACAGATGAAATTTCAGTTCTCACCCTGGTGTTCAGGAACACGATGCACTCCTGTCTTTCCAAACTACATCAACAAAGCTGTAGCGTTCAGCTACAAATGATTAGTACCAAAGAAGCACAGATTTAACATTTATGTAGTTGTTTTCAGCACAGACAAAGCACAGCACTTTCAGAGTTCACCAGTAATGACTTTAACCTAGTCTAGATGAGCCAGTCTTTCAAGTGGTCAAAGGTAATTTCGATTACATGCTAATTTATGTCTGGGCCTCTCCTGTGAGCAGCTTGTGCCAGATTGAATATGGTGCTCTTGTGATATGGGATTACAGTCAAAGGAATTAAGGAGGAACTACCTAATTAATTTCAGTTAATTTTATTTAAAGACATACAGCTGTATGCAAACCAGCTTCCCAGCGGTAGAGGAGTGCAATAGTATTTCATTCACAAAGCTACTAAGTCTCCGTAATGCGTTCAAACTAATAGACGTGTTAGCAGTGCCGCAGATCTGTATTCGCATATCTAAGCGGCACACGCGGGTACCTCGTCCCCGGCTTTGGCACAGCACATGAGAGCAGATCCTGCTGTCTGCTCAGAAAGCCGCTGCAAGTGTCGAATTTATGATGGAAGAGAAATAACAATTGCAATGAAAGATAAAAGTATTAAAAATGCAGATGTCAAATTGCTCGATATTTTCCTTACAACAGCTCTGAAGCCCCACTGAACAGTGCAGATCTCAGGTTGCTTTTCTGTCCCAAGGCACAACCTTCACGTCTGTCACTGGAGTTCACGCACTTTCAATGTGGAGCCAAATAAACGGCTGCTATAAATAGCAGTGGTGCTGGCACACATACTCACTGAAGTGGCTTTTTTGTATGCTAAAATATCTTTATGATGCTGCTGCTGCAGCAGAGGGTTATCTGAACCTCTTGATTCCTCACGGGAATTTTGCTATAATAAGTTTCTTCCTCTTTTTGCATAGAAAACCTACATTTAATTCAGTGGTGCTACTCAGGGGCTGTGGGACATCAGGGATGTACTGGCAACGCTGGGAACTGACTCTTTAAGTGGATTAGCTTTGCTAGCAGGTCGTCTGGAGAAAGGGTTACACAGTATTGGAATTTGCCAAGGCCAGCAACCCAACCTAAATTCTCCTCCAGTCTTCCCCTGACCTCCCCATTTGCAAGTCCTAATTGTACCACTTTCTTTCCTGCACAGGAAATTAAATGTACGTAAAAAAGATTACCTATGCCAAAAGTTACACGTATTTTTTAATGCACATTAAAGATACTATAAAAATGTGCAAGGCTTGTAAAGAGTGCAATACTGAAATAGCAAGTAGGATCTCCACTGAAAATTGATACCAAAAGATTGCTGCATTCTTTTATTTCAACATGGTGCTACCAGTTCTCTTTTCACATAAAAATACCATTGCAGGAAGTCAGGTCCTCCCTATCCCCTCAGAGTTTACAAAATATAAGTGTTCAGAGATGTCTGGCTCGTTATTTTAAATGTCACCAAATCCAAACCACAGCATTAAAGGAGTTATTAGTTATATCCTTGTTCTGTACATGCCAAAGCATTTGCTCTCTCATCAACAGCTCTTGTTTATTCTGCTCTTAATTTACTAAGTTGTGAACTCACAGATGGTTGCAGTAAGTTTAGTTTACAAAGTAAGCATTGCAGAAGAAAAACTATGGTAATGAACAATATCTTTAATAAGTCACGCTTAAAGGAGATCGATAACACCTAATTTTTTTAAAGAATGCAGTAAATCCCTCTTACCTATCACATTCATGTGCTCACAGATATTCATGGCAATCTCAGTTCATTTGGATAAACTGAAAACATAAAACTGATAACTTAAATTACTTTAATACAGCAGATTAACTTCTTTTACCAATTTAAAAATATGCAAATTTTGCCAATAATTTCTTCTGCAGAGTAAAATAAAGAAGCAACAGGTTTCACAAGTCAGTATAAGTGGAAGTTGAATTTAAGCTAGTACAGTAAAAGTAGTATAACTGCAATGTAAATCCTATATTGTTTGTAGAAAAGTAGATTATTTCAATAAGTTTAAATTACTTAATAAGAGGTTAACAAAACAATACCAAGCCAAATTTCTATTTATCTAAATATTAATTCAGCTTTTACCCTAGTAGAACTAGATTGGTTTAAAATGTAATCTAAGGTTTAAAATCCAGGTCACACTATAGCAATTTTCTCATGCAAAAATGATACAAGAAACGAGACCACCAAATTAGAACTAAGCTCATAAATGGGCACATACATATGTCTGGAACCATACATTTGCATTGCACAGGACAGACATACCGTGATGAAGAAATAACCATTGAGATCTTGCCTTAAAAATACCTAGAAGTAAATTATTTTCCAACCATAAAACAGTCATAAAATTTCTTTACAGCATATATCACACAGCATATGCTACAGGGTTAAGAAAACCTTACTGAGGAAGAAAAACAGCATGGAAATTTCCTGGAATACTGATGTTTCCTCCCATTTTCCAGGCTTAAAAATTTTCCACTTTCATTAAGTTTTAGTTAACCAAGCAATATAAGTGATTTAGTACGCTATATGTTACATCAGTAGATATAAGTTTAGATATAAAATTTTTTGTTGCAGTTCATTTTATAGGACATTAGAATGCTAAATAATAGAGGTCAGTATTACACTTCCCTGCAGACAACGAGATGTCTGCATTTAAGGAAGGATAAAAGAAGGAGCAGAGAATCTGACCTCTCAGAGGAAAGACTAAATTCACCTAATACATTGTCTAACGCAGTGGTGGAAACCACAGGGAAGAACTATGAACAACCAAAATACGTGGCCTTATTTGAAACCTGTCCATCATGCTCATTCCATTAAAAATGCAATACCAATAAAAATGACAGTGATGGTCTCTAATGCAACCTGTGATAGCAGATCATGGATCTGCTTGGGTGTCAAATATTGGGCTGAATACCTTTTAGTTTCACAGGACCAAGCAGTTTTTCCCCCTTGCTTTCAGTAAATACAAGCGTAATATTTGTAACAGTTGATAGCCCATACTGTATCCCAGTGGCTGGAAAATATCCTCTTTGGAGAGGTGATAAGGTTATAGTTCTGCATTTCTGCTCTCTTCCTTCAATTAAGATTTTTAATGTCACCAAAATATGTTTTACATAAATTCAAGGATTTGTTACTGAGCTGCATTTGGTATTTATAAACTTCAGACAGAACAGGCAGTAAGGCTCATGGTTTATTGTTGTTTTAAGCCTACTGTAATCTACAAAATATGATCAGTTATTGTGGCGGCTCTAAGTATTTAAAGCAAAATCCATTTTTCTTTGTCAAACACTTTATGTGATACGAGGAGATGTTAGACACACAGACTGAGTCATTTTTTCATTAGCTCAGCCAAGCATGTACGTCTTTCCCCATCCTCTCCTTGAATTTATGTTATGAAAAGATACATATTTTGAAGCAAATAATTTTCTCTGCATGTTAAAAACAAAAAGAAGTCAGAGACTGAGAAGGGGAGAAAGGGAACAGATGAAAGTAATCTGAATCCCAGAATATATTTAAAGGGAAGAACAATGTATATTTCAATTGGGAGATAACTCATATTGAGCTTATCAAAAAAACAGTCCTTGGATGCCACAGTTTGCATGTGGCTTGGAGATAAAGAAACAATGCTTCTTTCTTCCGCTCTCTAATCCTTCAAATGGGCAGCTTTAAAATATCCCATAAATTAAGTATGGATTTATGACCAGAAATCAGGTGCATTTTTTTACAGTTAATTACATTTAGAGTACTTAAGAAACCAGTATATATATTCCAGTGCTTTCTGAAAATAAGTAGGTGTAGTTCTAGTACTAGTTCTGCAGTCCTGCTCATTGGGCTCGTAGTTGGGATTACAGTACCCAACACAGCTTTGCAAAGCTTTATCTGTGGGGGTTTGCTGCATTTTATTTATTTAAGACAACATAGAATATAGTTTTAATTTAACAAGTTGCAAGAAATTGAGAGGATTGAGGGATTAAATCAGGAATTAAACTTGTAACGTTTGAAGACAGAGAAACCCGGGCTGTCTCAAAAAACAAAAGCCTGCAATTCCAATTAACAGAATACCAGCCTCTCCAACACTCGAGTAACTCTTAAATACATGACTCGTCCCACTGAAGCCACAAGACAGGTGCTTGTTTGATTAGGATCATACACTTTCAGACAAATTGGTTTATGTGGACAGAGCTCACTCCTTTGGCCACAGAAAACTTGGGATGAGACTGTAAGGTAAGAATTTTTTCATCAATTCAGTCGATGGCCAGGTTTTCACTCTGGAAAATGCAGCACAGGTCTCAACTTTGGGCTGTTGTACCCTCAGTAATAGGCCCTGCACAGGCACAGCTCTACCTGGAGAAATAGAAGTGCAAATCCAATCCTTCCCTTCCAAACTGAAACAAGACAGTTTGGCTGTGTCTTGACCAAGCCTGAGCTAAACCTGTGCAATGCAAACTGCTGCAGGAATTGGGAATGTTTTGCTTCTGCAAACATAAAACTTTCTTGCACTATATTCAGTTTTTGCTGTTCCAGAAGATATATCCCCATACAAAAATAATGCAATATTCAATTCAGATGTACTTCAGATTGTGTTTTAGGAGAACAATATCTCATTATTTTTGAACACATCAGAAGCAATACAGAGATTTCAAAGCACAAAGCATATAAGCAACAAATACTAATGCCTGCTTGAGCTGCTCTGCAATATTTTATCTGGAGATCTGCCAAATTCTTTGTCTGAAATTCAGCTAAAGTTTGATGATCACAAGTAGAATGGCTATTTTTGTATCCAACATGCTTATTATCAGGAATAAAAAGACAAATTGCCAATTGCATGGCACTGTTGTTATAAAGGTGGTATTTAAATAAGTGAAGAACTTAGGAGCGAATAGAAGGCAACCAGCAAATTCCACATTGCTTCAAAAGACATTTTTAAAAAGCTCCATTTTTCAATTATTTCACACAATGTGCTATGCCCTATGGGTTTGAATCTCCAGTACCAGGCTGCACTGCGTCCTCCACAGAGTCCTGGAAAAAGGACTTTTTAGGTTATTTTGAAGAATACTTTTTTTTAAGTAACCAAATCCATAAGGGCTATTTTCATGTATAAACAGAGCTTTCTGGCTGCTTATCACTGATGTCAGGCAAACATTAGCCATGCCCAGCATGGCACTTTCCCTTAGCTTCATTTTATGATTTCCATTGCATACTGGAAATGGGGATCTCCAAGGGGAGCATTTCTAAAAGGATTATCGCTGTGGAAGGATAAACTAGTTCATGAAAGTGAGGAACATCCTGTGGATTTCATCCACGTCATTCCACAAAATTAAAAATACTACGATCGCACTTTCTATCCCATCTACTTCTCCAAGTTTGCAACAGCACATTCTCTCCCATTTTTACATATAGCCTCCTCTCCCATACAGTCCCTCAGGTACCCCATATTTCCTTTTCTATACTGCAGTTAGCCCAGTATCTCATCTCTCTAAATTATAGTTTTAGATACCAACTGTCTCCAGATGACCTATGCCCCTTGTCCTGGAGTGCTAATGGTTTCCTTGTCCTTGCTCCTGTCTCCAGGTGGTAGTAAAGTATAATCTTCTCACAAAACAGACTTTTTCATTAGGATAAACTTCCTTCTTCTTGTTCCAACAGGACAGAAGAACAACTGATTGAGAACTCAGTGATGATGACCCCCAGAATTATAAAGTCCTCTAAAGCCTTTGAAAACAAATCGAAAGACTCCCATTGCATTTATGATTAAATAGATCCTATGGCAACTTTAAAATGTATCTTGTACTTTTGCCTACAGATGTTTGCTATCTGAGCCATCAAATACTGAGAAGTCTTACTATTCACCTGCAGATATTTTCCCCTCTTGGACTGACCTAAAGACTGCTGGAGGGGTAAAAAAGAGAATGACTGAATTTGCAGAAAGATAGTCAGGGAACAATAAGAGAAATCATCTTGTTCTCTCTCTTTGGACTATTACTCATACTGATACAACTTTTATTAATTTAAAAAAAAAGTTCTCAAGTTTTTCTTGCTGAAACAGTGCTGCCGCCTTCCCCATAGCCCCCCACTCATGTCTGCAATCAACAGGCACAATGCCATAGGGGTTCAGAAGAAATCTTTCAAAGAGCAGCTATCAAGAGCATGTGAAAAGAGTGACTCCAGAGGTATGAAAAGCAAACAAGCTCTCTTCAGCAGCAGCTGTTATAGGAGCACAGCCTCACCAAGTGACTGACAACAGCCTTAAGTCATCTTTAAGTTATGCACCAAGATTTATATCTTCCCTATGGCTAACTTTTTGAAAGGAGTTATAAGCTGATCAAATTTTATCTGCTCACATCTCAACCTTCTATCTTTTAAAACTTAACCCACTCATCTCTGACATGCACAGGCTCTTTCATTAGCCACAGACTCTTTAGACATATGCTGTATTACATGTCCCACCTAGGCACTTTATGCAAAAATCCCGAATACTGATGTATTATGGTCAGAGGTTATTCTGTTTTGCATCCCACCGCCTTCAGGCATCCCACAGTCTGTCCCCCACACCTTAACAGTTTGCAAACTGGGTGTGATTTGGAGACATAATCACAAGCGTGTTCCTGTCAGAAGCACTGTAAGCTGCAAGTGCGCTGATGAATACTTATTCTGACTTCAGTGACCTGATCTGCCTGTATGTTCCCTGCGAGACTTCCCCCTCCTCCAGTGCGTGCACCATTATCTCTTGCCTGGAGCACTGCTACAAAGCTCTTGCATTTTCTAGTGCCTCTTGCTTTATGTCATGAAGACACTAGTTTAACAAACAATATTAATCAGACTTGTGGTTCCAGACAGGTAAACTAGTAGTATAAAAATGTAACAAATCATTGCATTTACATTATGGTAAGCTATTATGTAAGGTACTTGCAGCAAAGAAATTAAACTGACAGATACTAAAATCAGTATTGATAGCAACGGCTTGAAAGAGGAAAAAAAGATAAAGAACAAGGAAGAAAATCACCAGGAGATTTATTGTTCAAATGTTCTAAAATCCTTAGATGACGGATATGGCTAAGAACAATTGTCAGGGAAGCAAGTGTTTGGGGAAAAGCATTTAAGTGGCAAAATAAACAGAGCTTCAGCCAAATTTAAAGCTGTCTGGAGAAACAAAGCCAATAACAAGACGGCACATCACCAACTATATCCCCAGGTAAAGCAGTAATATCAATCGCTGTAGATCTATCATGCAATTATAATGCTGTTTAGTAAATTGTCATCACAAACAAGTCCTACTAACCTTACTCTATCCATTTTATTAAATAGGAGAATCTTAAGAAAAACAATATTCTGTTAAGAAGTCATTAAAATGTCAAAGTATAGCCACATTCTGAGAAGGGAAATAGAACATTTCTCTTCTTACCCTACCCCCTAGATCTATATTGCAATATTGAAGTGGAAACAGGAAAAAGCCTCCTTACAGCAAAGAGAGCTTTTCTTTCAGAATTAAGGCAAAAATAGTGTACACTTATGTTGGTCATTGAACAGCTGTTGATTTAGCCCACCTCAAAAGGTACCAACATAAGGATGAGAGGCTGACCTGGCAGTATCAGTCTAAAGGGCTCACCAGTGCTGGATGGAAAAGTCCCAGTGCTGCTCTTCTTGCCCCAGCACAGGTCTCCTCTTCCTCCTGCCCCGTTACACCAGTTCTGGCACTGGTCACACCCCACGCAGAGCTGATTCAACTCACGGAATCAGCAGAATCTGGCCACAAAACTCAATGTTTTCTGCAGCGTTAGCCAGCTGAATCAGCTCAGGAAAGGGTCCTGCTGTCAGATCCAACCCAGGTGAGAAGGCTGGACAGCAGCAGGATGGTAGATCAACTCACGCTTAATGTGTGACCTTGGCACTAAGATGGGAAAACATCCACCCAAGTTCGTGATGTGGTGCTCCACACAGGACATGAGCCAAAGCAAAACCAAGCTGTGGCCATGCAAATACAAGTGTCAAAGTCCATTGTTCCCCTATCCTGAGAAGAATAGATTTTATACAAGAATTCCGTGACACAGCGTTGTCTATTCAATGTGATTGTACATTTATTTTATGCATGTGAATTGCTTTTCCAACAAGATGGCTTCTAAACCGAACTGTAATTGCAAATTTAAACTTAGTCAAAGGGGAAAAACTTCTGTGTTTACAGTTCCCTCTAATGCAATGTGACTCCTCAGCAACTGAGCCAAGGTGAACTTAGGGGCAAATATTTACTGCTGCAAATCTCCTGATCCAGTAATTCTTACCCTTTTTTTTGGAAGAAACAACTCTTTTATCCTTCCTCCACTAATATCCTTCCATCCGATGTTAAACCCTACATCTCTACTCCTACTCCATAGCTGTTTGACTCAGAGTACCTACCCCTTTAAAAATGGCTGAGTAAGTGTCCAGAACTGCACGGGGTGTTGAAGATTTATTAAATATTAATTTAAAATTTGTTGACATTTGTATTTGAGAGGAATTATGATAACACCTGCAGCCTTGACAGGTTTTCTCATACCGATATGCAGGCTCACTCTTGTATTCAGTAATAGGCTTGGTCCTGCCTTTGTCCATTTGTATCTTTCATCACAATGAAAAGCCATCTGCTTCCTTCTGCTCTTCTGGGTTTTAACCTCAGCATCTTGAAAGACAGATACCTTCAGACACCTCGGTATTTTTATGATAGTGATACTTCAAATATATGATATTTCAAATTTGCTTGAGGAAACACGTCTCAGGTGCTAAGCCCTTTCCTGCTGCCTTGGCCTTTTGTTTATTGAATATGTCTTTGCCTACTGTTCCCATGACTCCTTTTCTTCTGTATGGGTCAGGTCAAGTTCCTTCCTGCCACCAATGTTTTTTGAACTCTCTTATTATTAATACCACAAATCAATCTGTCCGGTAGTTCACCCACTAGGATATTTCTAGATGACGGCCTGGAAAGGCCTAAACTATTCTAGGAATTTGTTGAGGTGGTTCTGCCCCCATCCTCACCCCCAGAAAGGCTCTGGCACCTTCCCTCACTCTCTCATGGGTGGTGGGGTTCAGCCCTGCACACTAGGCTGCAGAAAAATTTGGAGATGGTGAAGAATAGGGAAAGGAGCAGGGTAATTTTCTGACAGCTCAGCTCACTGAAACAGCTCACTGCAAGGCAGAGGTCAGCCAAAGGAGAAGGTAGGAAACCACGTGAGATCTCTCAGCTCTGCTGTAGAGGAATGTTTCAGGCCGTCTCCCAGCCTGCGAGGGCCCACACCACCCTCGGGGCAAGCATTGTCCAGGATGCGTAGGGATCTCTCAAGATCTTTTCAAGGGATCTAAACTTCCACTCTTCTCATTTCCAAAGTTGTTAAGAACCTATTTGGAACAGGTTGTATTGTCACAGACACTCAGGAAAATTGTATCTTTTTGTCCTGTACAGTAGTACTGCTTTTAACGTTCCCTTTTTTGCGTTACATATACAAATTTTCTTATATATTGACACAACACCTTTTGGACCCTGGCTATGTAACAGAGCCACTCAGTTCAGAAATTTGCAGACCCAACCAACTGTAGTAAACGGGGTGTCCTGGGTGCTCCAGCCTGTCACCCTGTGGTCAACCCCATTCAAACCACTGTGTACACTTTACCACAGATCCTATACTTGAAGTCGTTCCACATATAGCTGTAATTACCCTAAGTATATTCCTTAAATAAAAAGATTCATTACAAATGAGCACTATCTAGAGTAATGACAGAGCAGCATCGCCCAGGAAACCCAACCTTACTCCAGGCACTGCATGCAGCTGCCATCCACTAACCTCACCGCTCCTTGACTTCACAAGTAGTCCTCAACCCTCAGCAGGGTAAAGTTCACTGTAAATATTTAGTTATTCATCCAGCCTGATAAAATGCCTGCATGCCATCTCCCTTGCTCATTCACAGCATGATTTGCTGGTTAAGTGTATTTTCATTGTCTGAAGATGATGATTATGGTTGCTGGGAGTGATGATAACCTCCCAGGACGTTACCGTTATTCAAAGCCTGCTATGGCAAAGACATAGATTTAATTATCCAAGGGGCATTTAGGAAAATGCTTTTGTTATATGCACAAACCCTAATGAAAGAGCAGCTACACTGCAGGTATTCTTATATCAATTAAGTATGATTACTGAGGTGATTGCAACATTCTCCCACGATTTTTTCAAAATTATAGATAAGAGAACAAAAATCTGAATTTTCTTTAAATCCTCTTCTTTTCCCTTCATCATTTAGGCAGATGCCATTTTCATTATCCTGTAAATCTCAGGTCTCAACCCTGTCTAATTATTACCGTCAGAAGACCCATTTTAGATCCTATACCTAAATATTTCACCAGTATGCCCAGGAAAAAGAAAAAATGCAAAGCACTTTGGATTCATAGAAGGGGAAAGTCTTCAACTGCACAGCAATTACTACACATGTTGTAGAGCATTAAGTGAGAAGACAACATGTTAGACACCTATGAGAATGTGTATAAGCTATTTGGAAATCAAACAATATAATTTCTTCTTGAATATTAATTTTGAAAATGGTGAATTAGGCCAAATAACTTCAAGAGGCTGGTTCTCCTTCCCAAGTATGAGGCTGCAGATGAATCAGATCGTAAATTAATCATTCTAAGAGTATAAAAGTAAAAATATCTAAACAAGTGACTGTATATTTAAAAGAATACTTTATTACATCTATAAGGTGTGTTAAGTGGGATTAGTTCAGATATATATTTAAAATGTTTATTTTAAAATATGTATCTCATTTTTGTGAGACAGAGAAAAAGAGCACACACTACAGCCTCCCCTACTTGAATACAACAAAATTTATGAACATGGGTGAGGATTCTCAGCAGTAAAGGCTTTTCAACAGGATCAGGTTTTCACCTTCAAAAACAATCAATTCTTGTTTCTATTGCCACTCCTATATTGCATGAGAGTTGTGCTGAATACTTATTTCATCAGTCAATGCTGTCTTTGACTTACCCTTGTACATATATTGAAGAAAGAGCACCTTAAAATGTAATCACTGGAACAGCATGACACACGTGACAATTTAAGAGGTTCAAGCCTTCTGTTTACTATCCTTTACTATAAAAGGGGGGTTGTCTTTGTCAGTAGTATTTAAAAGGGTGCAAAAAAGGACTATGATTTTTAACACCGCAAATTAACAACATGTAATTCTTGGTTTTTTCAAGTATGCTTAAGAAAAACAGAAATGGAAATGAAAGTGACCCAAAGAATGATGTCCAGAAATCTCATGCTCAGAACAAACACACTGAGGAAAGTATAAAGATCATGTTGGATTCTGCTCTACACAAAGAGATCCTACTCTGCTCTGGAAAAGGTTCATTCCCCGCTACTGCAAGCAGGCATGTGCCCTTGTAGCAGGCAAACGGAATCGCCTCCATCGAGAGTAGCAATTTTGGTTGATATTGTAATTTGCTACAAATTTCACTTTTAAGCCTCATTTTTTGCTGTTGAATCCCCACTTCAGAATTAAAACCAAAACCCAGCCTTTTAGCTGCTTTTCAACACTGACTTGCTTTGGAGGTGCTAAGTCACTGGGGAAACACACATTATTAGATTGCAGTAACTTCCTACCACATCTGCTTGGACTGCACTTTACCCTTAGTCACAGCTCTTCTCTTACAGCATACAGTTGGGCCTCAATTTTGTTTATCTATATCTGCATGTCTATATAAACACACATATCTACATACTTATTGATATATCACAAACATAGCTTATTGTTCCTAATTTTAATTATTTCACTGAAATTCTTAAAGAGACTTTAAAGGAATTCCTTTTCTGCAGAACAGAAACACTGAAGGAACCCCAATCCTGCAGGCACAGAATATTGCATTTTACTGCTCAGCTTATTCAGCAAGGCTTGAGTGATTCATGCAAGGACATGGCTGCAGAAGAAAGGTTTTTATTAATTATTTACTAATCTTCAGTGTTTCAGTGCCATACAGAGCTAGCATAACTTTCTGAATAAATTATTCAGATCTTCACAGTTCAACCCAAGCACGGCACAGCTCAAAAGAGATGACAAACCTGCGATGAATAACACACCCACTAAACCCCTTCTCCTCATTGCAGCTCTTGATATTTTAATCATGTTTCTACCCAGGGATGCACTCCTTAGCATCAGGCAATGTAAATCAGCAGAGTCCAGTCATAAATACTATAGAAATTCAGTGATCGTCCCAGTCTCCTCCCAGCACAGGAGCACAACAGACTGAACGTAGCCCTGGAACAAGGAGGTCACAGCATCAGAGATGCTCTAACAGAAATACCTGCTGGCCATCCAGGCTAAGCTCAGGATCCTGCCTCGCACTGACCTGCCCCGGCTGTTCCAAAGGGGCTAGGCAGGGCAGCCAGCTACAGGCAGTCACTTTTTCCCACCTGTAGGAAAATCCTCCCTCATGAGCCACACTGCACCGTTGTCTCATGCCCTGAGGCTGTGGCATTCTCATCGTTTGCCAAACTCATGTTTTCCACATTTGGTATTGTAGTTCTAAAGAGTCTTAGCACTTGTGTGCAAGGCTAGTTTAAAATCCTGCCAAGCTTATGGCTTAGGCGCTGTTGTATAGCTACAAACTCCAGAAGCTAACTGTATATTACGATGCTTAAAAAGGAAAGAGGGAACCATAAAATGTCAATGCTTGAGAAAAAAATGATCCATAATGCAAACTAGATGAGAAGATTTTCAAGCACTTCCTTCAGCGGAGTTATCTTCACTGGAGCAACCTCTCCAGTCCAGGGCACGGGGAAGAACAAAGCGTGCCCCACCGCTCCCGTGGCTCGGAGGATCCCGACTGCTCGCAGCTGGCCCCCCCAGAGCAGCTCCGAGCAATGCATGACTAAGGCCAGAGAAATAATTGCATTGCACCCTGTGTGGCTGAATAGGGCACCTTGATCTAGCTCCTGCAGAAATCAATCGCTGATTAAATTTACCAAGGCATAGTCCCTAGGCAGAGCTAGGATTTGGTTCATAATACAAATTACTCCCCCACAAAGGGATAAGAACATCCTACTTGAAGTAAACGGTAGACTACACATTACTGGGAAAAGCTGCTGTCTCGGCCTCCTGAGATCCGAGATACTTAAGAATGTGCCTCCAGGCTGGGATTTCTGGTGTGCCTTAGGCACTTAACTCTCCTCAGTGCCTTCTCTGTGCCTGGAGCTACACGATGCAACAGGAAACACAGCCACCTAAACCAACCTCCAGCCAGCCTCCATTGGCAAAGCAGAAAACATAGATAATGGAAGGAAGAGGCAACCAAAAAAACATTCCTAATGGATTATAAATTATAGAAAGAACATTCTTTACTATGTAATTAATGGAAATTTACCATTTTTAAGTTTCCTGAGGGAATTTTCCATGTCAAATCAATTTGTAGGTAGGACCCAAGAGGCAGAAAATCACAACCACTTCAGTATGCTTCTTCATTAGACTGTTGCTGAGGGTTTAATTTTCAGTCACGTTCTTTGGTGACTTTGATCTTTGATGACAGTGTTAACTCTATTTGGTCCTCAGTACTGCATTGATTTTAAACAGCCTTTTGAGATACCCTCACTAATTATTTCAGTAGAAGTTTAATTAAATCTTGTCACACAGGAATAAGCTGCTGCTTAGAATAGCTGCTAAACATTATACAGCATGTAACTGGAGAAAAAGGAGGATGGATAATTATAGCTGGACAGACAAGCACATGAAGAAAAAGCAGCAAGCTATTTCTAAATATGAATTCAAGTGCAAACGTCTATGAACCCACTCAGCTTCCTTTGTCCACAGAAGTAGCAGATTTCTTCCATTTCTTCTCCATCTAGATATTTCTCTATCACACAATTCCATTCACAAATCTCATCCTAATTTCTGTAATATAGGCAACTTTGTAATTTACAAGTTTCTCAGGATTCCTATTAGGTTGGACAGGAATTAATAATATTTACTCAAGAATACATTATGAGTGGATACCTTCCTTCAGACAACTGCTCTGCTTATATTTGTTTACACAAAGCAGCAAAGGAAAAGTTGCAAGCATTTCCTTTTAATGAAGTTCTTGTGCCCACAATTCCTCCCTGTTGATCTGTAACTGCCTTTTATTTTCCAAATAGAGTCCCGTAAATAAAGGATATTAGGTTATAGCAGAGATTGAATCTATTCCTCAACCAGATATACATGCTCAAAGATGGGACTTGTCTTTTTTTCATTAGAGATTTCACTATCTTTCCACTTTCCTTCTGATTCTTAGATTCCCTAGAGCAAATGAATAAGTCTTTTACCACAAGTAATTCACCCAGCTCTAATGTTGAATTGTCACATGTATATATTTCATACTGAGCCAGCAGGTAGTTAGTATGTTCTGCTTGGAAAACTGAGAAAAAAAGGAAATAAAGCAATATCCCTTAGGTTAAGCACATACTTTTTGCCAGCCAATATATTTCCATATTACTGGTATAAATATGGCATTCATACATAAATACCATACTTTTAAGATGACTTCAATATTTCTTTTGGGGGAGGAAAAAAAAAGATAATCTGACTTTAAATGAGTTTTAAGAGCACAAGAAATTGTTTGGAAGAGTATATCAACCATAACAAGACAGCAGAAAGTAAAATTAAAGCTTAATGATAGGTGAAATAAAATAGCAAAATACATTCATTACCTAATCTGAATTTTAATACATGAACTGCATAAGACATTGCAGGATCTGGTTTAAAGTTCCTTAGAGACTTAATAAAAGCCTGAAGAGTTTTGTATGATAAGCCAAAATGGTCAAACTGGACTCAACAGAAGGAAAGCAAAACTAGTTGTTTTGAGGGGAAGAGTAACAGCAGCATCAGTGGCAGAGACCAACGATGAGAAGAGCTGAACAGGAAAGCCAGGCCTTGGTCTACAATCTAACAAATGTCTTAAAAGAAATGAAGGACTCAAACAAGACACTACTTCTTAATGTTGTTAATATATCTACAATATGGCTGGAACATTCAAGAAAGAGAATTTGTTTTCCTGCTCTTGAACAAATGACCATGGCCATCTGGAGAGATTGCTTTTGATCTAGACAGGCTGGAAAGTCTCTGAGAACAAACACTCCTGCCTGGAAATTAAGAATAAAACCTCTGTCATTGGTACTTCTTTGACACCATTCTTAGGTCTAGCAGAAGCATCCCAGGGCAGAAATTTCTTTCTTGTTTAAAAAGAGAGAAAATAGCACTTCCTCATGCTACTTTTGAAGCATTCTAATAAACATGATTGGACTTGTAGCCCTTGAACAGCATTTTCAAAGTCGTAGGGGCTCTTTAAATCCCACCACAGCAAGAGTTTAACTATCAAGTTCCACATAATTGTATCATTCTCTTCTCAATTAAGCTGCAGAATATTTTTCCATCTGTATATTAACTTTATTTTAATCCTGTTTAATTACTATCTTGTGTTCTTACCATAGGCCTGTCTCACCCCTAAAATAAATTTAACAAATCCTCTAGAACTCTTCACTCCTAAAGCAGTATCTGTGGTTTTGTGTCACACTTCATCATATCTGATAGAGTTTCCAACAGTGTGTCTACTATGGCCAAATGCAGTAACAAACCCTTCAAGCCAGTTGACCTCGTGTCTGGTCACTCCCACTGGATTTCCATAACACAATAACCGATTTCAGTTGGTTTACTTTAAAGTAAAGATTCAGACCACACATCTCTCACATTATGGACTTCCTTCTCCCATAGATTGTTTTCAAGTACTTCAAGACAGTGAAAGACTGATTCTGCAGACCCCGGCTCCCAGCCCAGTTCCAAGTCCTACACAAGGCCAAGTCCCACTGGCCGTCACTGCAATATAACATGGATGGTTTAGTGCAATTATTATTGGAGTTATGGATGTCAAGGGATGACAGATGGACCATCTGCCCTATTGTCACTGGGGATCGACAGACATTGAATGTACTGATTAGGTCAGCACAACTGCACAGTTTCAGGCTGGGAAATCTATCTCATCCCTTTTATTCTCTGTGGTTTTGGAAATTCTCACAGATTAATCTCTTCAGGCTGGGGCTGGAACATCCTCCAAACACATGCTGTGATTGTACTCACAAGAGTTTACTTAAACTGTTTTTCCCTAGTTACACTTCCCTTGCAAGTAATATCCTGACTGAGAGATCAGTGTGTCTGTTTAACTAAGGAATAAATGACTCAGCGGATGCTGTAAAACGCCACTCTCCTAAACTGAAATCTGTCATAATGACAGTGTGACTTCAAGAAAGTAATTTAACATGTCTCTGCCCAATCCCCATTTTACAGAAAGTGCCGTCACTGCCTTTATTTTATTTAGACTCTCAACTCTTGATGCTAGGAGTCCCTTAATACATGTTCCTGGGATAACACACCGATACTTTCAGTTGTGGGTACTGGAATATAAAGATATAGGTAACTACGTAGGGGAAATAGTTAAAATAAATGCAGAGAAAGACAGAAGAGAAAAGAGAAAGTTCTTTTTTCTTTTAACAGTGTTCAACCAGAATAAGTTCAGGTGTTATCTTGTAAAAAAAAATAAAAAAATGCACAGTATTTGCAGGCAGTGTGATCTTTAAATTGTCTCTCTTTTTGCAAAAAGTTTAGCAAAGTTGTAGATTATAATATGGTTCAAGGTTTTACATGTTCTTAACAAAGAATTTCTGGAATACTGCTATAAATATTTAATAGCTGGAAGTCAGCAAATATATTACAAGGCTAAAACCTAGAGTCCATCTACCATACCAAAAAAAAAAAAATCACCGCTGCACTCATGCATACAATTAACTTCTGTGAAGATTTCTAAAAAAATGGCTCATATGGTAATTTAAGACTTTCAATCAACACAACACAATCAACACAAGTTTGTAATTCTATCTTTTGCACTTCCAGTACATAAAGCCCTTCTCAGTGACAATCTAGTCATTACCAGTTTATATGTTTGCAGCATCTGTCCACAGCTGCAGAGTATATGCGATATGCAGATAGATTTATTTATAAAATATAGCAAATAAGACACACAATCTCTATTTTTCAAATATCTTCACTACAGAAATAACCTTTGCTATTCCAAATTGCCCATCTAGTCAACTTCCATAAGCAATTTCTTTATGGAAGACTAACACAAATTCAAAGAAGGCTCATTTAAAAAAAAAAAAAAACAAAACCAAAGGAAAAAAAAAAAAAAACCAAACACCACAAAAAAACCCAATACCACCACCACCAAAAAAATAAATAACAAAACAACCTTAGAAAATCTTGAGAAATTTGGAAGTTTCCCTGAACAGCTGCTAAATTACCGCAGCCTCCCATTGATCTGGTCTAGCTTCCAGCTTATATACTTAGAATGATTTTTCATGACTAAATTAAAAAGCAACTTGTCACAATGAAATGATTCAATGAAAACTTCGTATTTCAGAAGCAGTGGCCCCATACAGCAAGTAAGTTCACCCCCACCTGCTGCCTCCTGCTATTTCAACCATATTTGAGTGGGGGATGATGGCAAAACAGTAACAGAGTAAAACTTCTTTTCGGCACTTTAAATATTGATGTGCTGCTGTTCCTTAAGTCCCAGGTACAGGAATGCATGGCACATCCCCTTTCCTATCTAACAGGTGTACTCCTACATGTCCAAGAGCTGAGGCCAGCACCAGCAAGCCAGCCTGCAGCACTACAACACTCAGTGTCTTTTCCTCCAGCTCACTGAAGACACAGTCTAGAAAAACTGAAGAAACAGACTTTACAGAGAATAGCCCCCATAACACGACAGCTGCTGCATGATCTTTACTTTACAGAGCCCCCATAACACGACAGCTGCTGCATGAGCACCGTGGGACAGACCAGAGCCCTCCCTGGGAGCAGTCAGCATCTCCCCTTTCTCAGCTCCGCTCCCCACCTTCCGGCAGGGCAAGTGCTACCAGGCAGCCTTGGCCTCCCTCTGTATTTCTACATGACAACAGTCCTTCCAAAAGTGCTTATTTTTCTCTCTTAACAGCATTGAAAGATTTGTAGCTTATACAATGATGAGCATTTGCCTGTCAACACAGCCCCATGGCACTGCTATTTGCACCTACCAACCACAGCTGAAAGTCGCTTTGAAACTGCTGGAGGTCTGGGTCAAGGAGGAGAAATTCAGGACAATCAGCACAGAAGGTACCTGGTCCAATCATTCCAAATGCAAAAATAGGCACAGAAGAGAAGCAAAAGTACCCAATTTATGTGCAAAACTGTGGAACCAGATGTCGCTCCTGCGATATGACTCTGAAATATAGTATCATTTCTTTGTTTCTAAACTCTCAAAGACTGTCGTTTCTTCACTTCAAAAAAAACCAAACAAAACAGTAATGGGAAGATAAAAATACCACAAATAGTTCAACCAAATGAGATCTGAAAGATGAAAAAAAAGTCTGCAGACCTCTATTACAGAGACTGATTATTAGCAAATGCATAAGCACTTAGGAAAGTCCTTCATCTTGATCAGAGTAGGAGACAACAGAGACCTCTGTAGAAATAACGCTAGAAGGGGTTTTCCTCCAAGCTTCTCTGGGAACAGCAGGCACTGACCCTTCACAAATTATTTGTTTGAGTTCACATGTAGTGAAAAACAAAAGTCCTAGCAACATAATTTCTGATTTCTCTGCTAAACAGTTTGAGACATCCAGAAGGACACTCGGCAATTTGTTCAGCTGAGCAATAAACAACCCCTGCACACAGCAGGAACATGTGCAAAGCAAACTACACCTGCATGTTCCTCTCCAAATTGCCAGAGGCTGTTAGAACAACTGCATCTCATTTTGGAGAGGAAGAAATAAAAAAAGCACAGGAATATTGCATCATTTTCCAGAACAAGTTGTTAAAGCTCCACATAAAGAGAAAGCACCATCTGATGCACTATCAATAACTAAAATTAAACTCACATTTAACACGACAAGAACAAAGCAGGCAGTCAAGCCTCAGTTTGTTCTTTGCAAACATTTTTAAGGTTTAGGTTTACTCAGGTATTACAGCCCCTACTCCTGGCTATGCCATCCCTACCAGAGGCTGAATACTCACCCTGTCTGCTGCTGGTCCATGGTTGCAACTGGAGCCCTCCTACAGACTTTTCGACGCCCAAAGCTGCAGCATCAAACCACTTGCCCTTGGAGCCATGGCACGGTTAACAAGGAGAGGCAGACCTTGCCACAGGGCAGGAGAGCACGCGTGGGGCAGCAGCTCCCCCACTGCTCTGCAGCCTCAGCACAAGGGATTCTCAGTGGTCCTCGTCTCACCGCAGCTGGCATGGGAGCAGCAGGTTCAGGTGGTGCCGCCTTGTCCCTCTCATCACCACTAAAACTGTAACAAAAGGCCGGCAGAGGCCAGCTCCTGACCAGGGAATCCCACAGCAAATGGCATTCTGCCCTCCCACGCTGCTCCCACTGCTGCCCAACTAGGCACAAGCGCAGCGATTCACTCCAGTATCCAGCTCTGCCGATCCACAACTAAGGCAACACCACTCCAGATCACAAATAAAACACTGGCTAAGTGCATTAAAATCTTAAATGTGCTCCCTGGGGATCAGCCCTACCACTTGCCACCCCCCACCACAGGCACTGCCCTACAACCTCCTCCAACCTTGCAAACAGCTCCCCTCCCCTTGCCCAACTCCACAGCATCCCCAGACCCTGCTTGGCTCGCTGGCCACCAAGCACCAACCCAGCTTACGAGTCACCACCACGCTGCTGTCCCACAAGCAGAGCCCATGCACCCTGGGGTAGCAGAAGGAGCTGCAGCCCCTCAGCCACTGGTCCCCAGAGCGTCCCTGGCTTCTTACAGCTGAACCGGGGCCCTGCCCAGCAGTGGCCACAGCCTCTGTGGAGCCATGGTGGGGCTTTTAACAGGGCAACAAACTCACTGCAGATTCACAAGGAAAAATTTTCTCTGATTTCTGTTTCTGGGAAGGAAAATATAAAAAAATTAATCTTGTTATGTGGTATTGACTTCCATTCAGCGCAAGACAGGGAAACAATATAGAAGGCTACAGAACAAAAATGAAAAACAAAACCCCAGCGACCTTGAGTAGATGACACTGGAATTGCTTCAGTAAGCAAAACCTCAGATGCCAAAGGCATAACAATTCAAAATATGTTTTTCAAGTTGCTCAGAATAACTGCTGCATTTCTGGAAGATATTTATTATAAACTTGGGCCCCTGCACAAGGCTGGCCAACCTAAGTTTGGCACTCCCTACCAAGAAACCCCTTGGACAGGCCTCAGCATCTGCTCTAAGGACAGAGCCTGATGCTGCGGGCAGGAACCGCAGAGGTCCCTAGGCATGACACCCTCCTCATTTCAAACATCATCCGTGCAGCTGCTGCATCCTGGATGCCCACCGGAGCACACCCAGTTGGCTACCAAACACTGAGGCTTGCACTTCCCTCACACAAAAACCTCTCTCTCTCATTCTTGTTTTGGGAACAGCTAAACATGTGTGCCTGGCAGGGAAACCCAGCATGCTCTCCAGAAGCAATGCAAGGGAAGAAGCTGAAATACAAGATCAGGAAATGGCCAGCTGAAGAGGGTTTTAGGAGTTAGAATACTTCTGAATCAAGTGATTTCTCCAGTTCCTACTAGCTATTTTCAGTCTCAACCTCTCTCCATGCAATTCCTTTGATCTAATACTATAACTGTATGATTATCTTTGTCTCCCACCTAAAGCTTTAAGAGTATCTGGTGGTTTCTTGACTGTCATTTGTCCCTAACACAGACATAGTGGCAGAGATACAGGAGAAGTGGACAAATGCAACCAGCGAAGCAGTGAGAAATAGTATTTCCAAGAAAGGAAAAAGGAAAGAGTAGTCAATGAGTTTGCTATTCCAGCTAATGCTGAGCATATACCAGGTATGTCCATGGACAGAGGCTGAAGCTCTCAGCAGCATGCAGCCTTGGGGTTTTATTCACAGCACAAAGCAGCACCACTTTAAAGTGCAATGTGATAGCTGACCATCTGCCCATGCAGAGACAAAGTCTGCACTAGCTATGGGTCAGTGACTTCCCAGCTGTGCCACGCTGTCACATGGGCAGGATGTCACCAGCAGTGCGGGACACACCAACTCGGTGGGAAGGTGCTGCCAATGGCTCATTTCCCATCATGTTGGGTGACCCATGGGGAACACACCCCACAAGGGCTGCTGACCCCTGAGGAGGCCAAAAGATGGGGCACTTCATGCAACAACTTTTCTCAGGGTTTAGCAGAAACCCACCATTTGAAATCCACCTGCTACAATGCGCAGCTGATCCCTTGATCTCCAGCTTAAATTAGGTCAATGAGCAAGGTGGGCATGCCTTGAGGTGGTCATCCCATCCCAGCTGACTCTGAAGAGGAGCTGGATTCAATTTGTAAAGCCGGAATTCTGCAGATTTCTCCAAGGACCCCTGCTGACCTCCAAAAGTATGGGATGAGGTCTTTACCCACAGCCAGCATACAGTTCATGGAGGAGGCTCCCTCCTCACCCCAAGCCTTTGTTCTGCAGCCTTCCCACAAGGAAGCAATAAATCAAGTTTCACAGTGAAGTCCCGAGGGCTCCTAACATCCATATCCATCCATCCATCCACAAAATGTTCAAATCAAGATGGCCACTGACACAAGCAATATTATGCAGCTGAAGTACCTCTCAAGTTCTGATTTGTCACTAAGGTACCCCACCAAGAGCACTCACATTCATGTCTGACTGCAAATGTTTCACCCAAGGTCTGCAGAAGCTTCAAGGAAAACTCAAAGTGTGTCATTCACAAAAAAGAAAATTTCACAGCGAAGTGTTCATTTTAAAGTAAATCTGTGATGTTCTGGAATTAAAAGACAAAGAAATAGATTCCACATTGGTCAGTTTTATTGTTCATAGAATTCCCCAAAGCTCCTTTGGAACAGTGGGTAATGGTTATTCTCCCTTTAAGTGAATTATTTCCTGATGCTTAACGTAATTTTGCAGGGAGTGGCAGATGAAAAGAGTCTGGAATAACCTCTGCAATCTGTGAGAATATGATATTATGATATGGAAAATGAAAATCGTGATATATCAATCACCTACACCCAGGATAGAGTATCTTGATTTCTGTTAAATAACTGAAGAAATATAGTCACATAAATGCAGAGCCAAGAAGCACATTTAAAAGTGTTTTTCAGTCATTCATTTTGTTCCTTAAAAACGTCTAAGGGAATTTTCAGTCTACAGTCTCCCTTTCAAAGGAGTTCTTTAGGCAAAAATCTGCTAATTATTGCATGATCACAAACTGCTTCGTAATATTAACAAGGGAACATATAGACAAGGGCAATTTTTATTATTTATTTATATGACTCTGTCAACTACACATTTTACAAAAGAGACGAGAGACCTCTAGCCTCTGTAATCTGTGAATTTGACTGAATTTCACAGAACCTTACGAAGAGAGATCTTTATGTGTCACTAATGACGAAGTGAAATGACACAATATTTTCTTATAGGAGGATTTTTAAGTTTTGAAGGCTAGTCATTGGACTGTAGCAATAGCAGAGATGATTATCATAAGGATAAAAAATTCCTAACCACTTAAAAATAATTTAATTGTTGTTCTTAGAATCACAGAATCATAGAATCATTTAGGTTGGAAAAGACCTTTAAGATCGAGTCCAACCTAGCACTGCCAAGTCCACCACTAAGCCATGTCCCTAAGCACCACATCTACATGTCTTTTAAATACCTCCCGGGATGGTGACTCCATCACTTCCCTGGGCAGCCTGTTCCAGTGCCTGACAACCCTTTCAGTGAAGAAATTTTTCCCAATATCCAATCTAAACCTCCCCTGGTGCAACTTGAGGCCGTCTCCTCTCGTCCTATTGCTTGTTATTTGGGACAAGAGACTGATCTCCACCTGGTTACAACCTCCTTTCAGGTCGTTGTAGAGAGCGATCAGGTCCCCTCAGCCTCCTTTTCTCCAGGCTAAACAACCCCAGCTCCCTCAGCCACTCCTCACAAGACTTATGCCTCCATTTAAAAGTATTTTATTGCCATTCTGTCTATACATGTATGTCTTGCACAACCAATGCGCAGCATGATACCACTCAGGCAAAAGCAAAAACTGCATTTTTGTTATTGAGATGTTCTATGGGAAACTACAAATGATTTGAAAGAAAAATATCTAAAGAGAATTCTTTGCCAGAATTTTTCCCAGGACCATTCCCCTCCCAGGACATTGTAGCTCAGTTGTACCTAGACTCATCTGTGATTAATGGACTAGAAATGCCTGAAACAAATAGATTTACTGCCAATTAGTAGGGTGTTTTTTTGGTGGGTGTTTTGGTTTTTTTTTTCCAGAAACTGTTTAGCCATAACTTCTATATTAACTGAGATAGGAATTTTATGTGAAAAAATTACGATAGCACCTCACACGGTAAATTTCATAGGACAGTCAGATAGCTATTTGGCCAAACAGAATTAAGGAAGAAAATAGATCTATTTTATAGAAACAGAAAACATTAAAGAACCTGTATTATAGCCATATTCATTGTGTCTCAATTTTTACCTCAGGGTATGTTGAGCTGAGGGACACTTTATGTGAAATCAATGCCTGTTGTGTACACACACGCTAAGTGTAAGTGTGCAAACTTGCATGTGTTTTAATGGAAATGTCATTTACTGTAAGTAGCCAGTCCTAATACCATTGAAAGATGTGATTATATTTGCACTAATAGTGTTACAATGCTGCAGGTACCCTGATGTGCTTGTAAACCTAAAGCTGTAATGGCTTAAGAGAACTAGCCTCATACAAGTTGAATTATTAGGGACTGATACTGAGTCAATACCCCTCTACAAATTAGGAATGAGAGACTTGACACCTCTGTTCTGCTGCAATCCTTGGAGTATAAATCCTCCACACATAGGGGTTGTCGCACTGCAGGAATACCAAATACTATGCAGAGATAATTAATGAGTTCCCTATATCACATTTGTTATTACTTACCTATATTCAGAAAATTGTTGGGCAGATTGGAACAACCTAAAGCCACCAAAGACAGCTTGCCTGGTAACACTTTAGAGAAAAGTAGTTGTCACTGAGCTAAATGCCAAACACCAAAACTGTTAAAAACGTGTTTAAACTCAACCTACACTCACAGCTCCACAACCTGCTGCCACATGCAAGCTGCCTGTGAGATGAAACCCCTACCAATAGAAGCCAGACCTGGGTGCCCATTGGCCTTTAGGAAGAGCTTAATAATCTACAGGATAAGCTAATTAAACTCAATTAAGTACTGAAGTGCAATCTTAAATCAGAATAAAGTTGAATGAGGTTAAGCACAAATCAAAAGGTCAGTACTCAGGCATATGCTTACAGAGCTAGATGTTCAATAGGAACATTAATAAATTCAAGATTTCTATTTTCTCATGCAACCACACAAGCAAAACACATACTTGTTTACAAGGAGAGAGGGGCTGGCCCTGGGTGGTGCTGAAAGCTCTCAGGTGCCCTGAAAAGGATGGTGTTAAAAGGAGATGAGCAGTATACTGAGAAAAGCCTATCTTGCAAAGCCTGAATTGCCCACAATACTCCTTTTAATTTGTACAAACCTCCACATGTTTCTGTGTCAAATAACACAGAGTATCAGTGCAGAACACAAAGATATGCTTGTGCTGCTATTTCTCTGTCTCATTTACTTATTTGGGGCATGCTTAGTCATAATTAAACTATATTGATGTGATGTTTAAACAATTTCTGTATGGATTTGCCCATAGGGCTGCCAGCAAACTATCTCTTCCTATTCAAACGAACAAAACAATTCAAGAGTTTTCATCAGAGACACACATTTTAACTCTCTTTTCATGACAGAATAATGAATATTTTATAGTTGCAGCTTCTGTTTTAAATGAGATATTTTTATTGATGTTGGGACTGTCCTGTAATGGTTTCAATTCAAAGCTGGTAGGATTGTAATTAGGTATTTTTCTAAATATGTGGTACTTTTCCTGATCATTCTGATAGGTACAATTTTCTCATAGTTTAATATACTCGAATCTGAATACACCAATCATTAAAATGACTCAGTGCTAAAGAAAATACATCTGTCTGATCAAAAATACAGTGTAACAATTTGTGAGTCTTTTAAAAATTACTTACCAAATGTGTATTTGCATCTTTGCATTTACTTCTAAAATACATGTTACAATAGAATCAGCAAACTTACGCTTTGAATAACATGTTTGGTTTTTGTTAGTTATACTCATGAAAATTTAGGTTTATGCCACAAAGAAAAATAAGAGAATTTTATAAAGTTAATGTACAGAAAAGATTTTGTATTAAACAACAGCAGAGTTAACCATCTGGAAAGAAACATACGTTCTCTATAAATCTATTTAATTTGGGAAATGGGTGAGTTCTAGACACTTTTTTTTTCTCTTAAGAATATCATGTTCTAACAAATTTGCAAGAAGTACATAGACATATGTTTGTCGGGAATTAACAAAAAAGTAGATTGCTGAATACTGTTGCACTGAGACCACTGGTGAACTCCCCAGTTTTACTGAAAATATATATATACCACATAGCATGTAATAGAATTTCTACTTACAGTCTTAAGGTTTTATGAAAGCATTATTTGTTCAGAAAAGTAACGTGCATGTGGATAGTCCATAAATTTCTGAGCTATGGTATGTTTACTCATGTAGAGGTTCCCATTGCCGTAATCATACACATGGGAAAACAGTTAAGCCTCCTGTTCTCTTCCCACTTCTCTCAATGTCCCACTGTATGTGTGATATCTCATTACATCCTATTTCCCATCAAGACACATAACCAAACTCTTTTGAAATGAAAACAAAACAGAGCAAAAAAAAAACCAGAATCATTTAGAGGCATAAAAAAAGGTAATAGAGTTTCCTGAATGAGAGTTTTATTATAGTGAAAGCCAACAGAAAACCTGTGTAGTGTACAAATCCTCAGAAAGCTAGCTACTCCTTGGCCCTAATATTCAGCATGTCCAGATTCATTAGTCTGGGTGCCTTTATCCCAGGGAATATCTTGGGGCCATACTTTTTATCTTATTTGGGCAACAAATAACACAGGCCACCAGTGAGAAATGCCTGACCACATACCTTACAGGTGCTTCAGAACTGATCTGTATGTGTAAATAGTGACTTGGGAATTTGAGTGTTTAACAGTTCATCTTAAATACTCTTTACACAAGCAGCTTAAACTGATTAAGTGGTCCAAATTGCAAACACCCAACACCCAGCATCTGAATTACATGTTAGTTTAATACAACTGGGGGCGGGGTGGGGGCGGGAAATCAGCCTGTGGCCTAATGTCTTAAGTTTGAAAGACTTCTTTGTTATTTTGTCTGTGTCTATCCAGGACAGTATTTGCAGAATTCCACATAATAATCCTTCCTCAGTAACTGCTTAAACATAGAGCCTACAGAGCACTGAATGGAGGCCCCTTTGCAGAGCTCACTGTGTCCTCAACCTCCAGCCTTTCCTACAGCACTACGATAGCATGTACATTGCTACTGCTTACAGCAGAACCAGTGCTGATTCTCTTCTCTGTCACACTTTGCAACCTTAAGTTAAAACAATAATTTTTTAATTGTAACGGGAGTGCACAACACACTCCACAAAAAGCAGTTCCTTACTCTTGGTAAAGAGCAGCAATGTAAAAGCTTTGCAATCCCCAGCTTTGATCAAACATACAGTAATTACAGGCAAACAGGAAGAAGACTAGTTAAGTCTCAGTACAAACATAATGTGCACAGACGATTCAAGAAAGAATTCCAATGCAAATATTATTAGAGCCGTTTTTCTCCAGGACTACATTTCTCTGCTTCATACCAAAGTACTGACCCATAGCTGTAAATCACCACCGTGCTCATCACTATGGCTGTAAATCCTCACTGTGCTCCTGAAGGCAGCGTTCGCACTTTCAGCATCAGAACCGATGGCCAAGTCCTGCCCTTTAGGAAGACGCTGAGATAAAGGGTTAAAATGGACAAACACAGGGCACTGGAAGGGCCATCCTCACTCAGGGCAATTGTAGCCCCTGGGCTTGGTTCATTCTTCTTCCCCACAAGCTATTATTGCTTTTGACACCAAAGCAAAGTTCTCAAACTGCCCTAAGCAGGCCATACAGATGTGACTAACTCTTTGGGACTGTGCTACAGGCACTAAGGAGGCATCAGTAATCCCCGGGACACTGACGCTCTGAAGTTTGACATGGTACGATTCCAGCTGCTACCTTAGAGATCCAAGAGAGAATGAACAGTTTATATCGTACTTGAAGTCCAAAGGATCTTGTCAGAAAAGGATGTGGCACACAAAAGTGATACTAAGAGGTGAATTGTTATTACCGGGTCCCCAAAATGGGATGTGGGAAAGGGTCACTAAGCGGTTTGACCTCAGCATACACACGTGGTTACTAAATACCTCTTGCAGTAGCACTCATTTCCTGGATAACAGAAGAATGATATGGCCCATATTAAACCTATCCACATTAGTAGGATCAATTGAAAATCACTGCTATGGTGGTTATGAGAAGATAATTAAAATAAAACAAGTTACTAAAAGGTCCCATCAAGTTTGACCTTGAATAATTAGGTTTCTAATGCATAGGAATGCCACTAATAACAAGCTACCGTGAAAGCAGAAATTCAGATGTTTTTCTTGCAGGCAGAATTGAAAGGAAACACATTGCTTTTCCAGTGTCTTTAATTTTCAATATGGAGTCTGCAATGAGCTGCTAATAATCATACACTATGCCATCAGGGTTTTGCACCTATTTACATATAAATAGTTCTGACCTGACTTGGCTACCAACAACGGTTAATTTAATTTATTGTCCTTTGGCAAGTGAATAGTCATTGGTTTTCTAGCACTTTTAACCTTGGCAAACCCTTGGGAAATAAAAATTAGATTGAAAGAAAATTACTAGTGGTGGAGAACAGTAAGAAGGTGACAGTAGTATATATAAACCTCAGGCAGCAGTGGAATAGTGTCATATTATTGTATGCTGTCTTCTAAAGTTCAATATTACTTTCTTGATTTACACTTCTGTAATCTTTTCCTAGTAATTCTTCTTGCTTTGGGGACTTCTGCGCCTAACTTCACGTTTTTCAGCTGGGAAAAGGGATTAACCTATTTAGCATTAAAAAAATCTATTACAATTCATAATAATAAACCAGCAATGTGCAACCAACAACAGTTAAATAAGGTGACAGTTATTGACCACTAATGACCGAATATTAGAGTAAGATTATTTGATCATCACTCATATACCACTTGTATGATAATACATTTGAAGCACCGCATTTCAGCCCCTGGAGTCTAGTGAGAAAATACAAAGCCCAGAGGCATTGCTTTCCTCTTGCAGCACATTCAGCTACCTCCCGGCTTTCACTGCAAATGCAAAGGGTTCAACTGAGTGCACACACGATGACTCACTATTGACACTGTTATTGTAGTGAAGTCTAGATAATGAAGATCCGGAGTGCAGTAATAGGAACTGACACTTCAGGACTTTGCTGGGAGTGCTAATCTTTTCAAAAACTTGTGAGTGCAAGGTTTTCTAGACTGAAAGAGTGACAATCTGTAAAAAAAAAAAAAAAAAAATCAAGAGAACTGAACGCTGGAAAAGGCCCCACGAGTTAAATGTAAGCAGCAGTGGCCTCAGGAACTTCAGTGTGCCTTCCCACCCTGTTCCTCACCTGGAACTGGGGTGCAGCTTTGTGGTATCTCAGAGCAGGACGTGAGCCACCTCTTACCCTTACAACAAACGCTGCAGAACCACAGGAGCAGAGGTGTGGGGTAGAGATAGTTGCAAAATAGATTCCCATTGATTTTTTTTAATTGCTCCTAGATTCCTAGAAATTCTAGATATGCAGAGGTTAGGTTGTTGCTTTAGAAGAGTTTTAACAACATTTACTGCACTATTACTACAACAAATACTTTGGGGAAAAAAAAGGTTTTGAGGTTTGCTGAATGCTTGTATTGTACATGAAACTGCTGCACAATTTCAGATAGGAAGGAAGTTAGAGGTATTGTCTGGCATTTTATGAAGTTCAGTTGCCAGAGCCAAACTTTCTAAGATGGACAATATGGCACAGACATGTAATTTAACTGTGGCCCTAATATGCAGACACACTGGCATATTTGGGGGGAGGGGGGACCAAGTGGTTGACTTGGTTGACTCTGGCCACAGCTGCTGATGAGGCAAAGACAGCTTTCCTAGTACTGTGACTGAGGGAAGTTCTGCAGTTCTCACTTGTCGTGGTGTTGTTCAAGTTCCCTGCCATAGAATTTCTCTGCCATCTCTGCCACCCATTTCTCATAAAATGGATGTGGTTCTGCCCAAGGTATTTAATCTTGTCCTGTACTTACAAATCACACTCAAACACTGCAAGGCAAAGGTCCTGCTCAGATGACATCCTAACTTCTCAAGGTGTTCCCCCCGCCCCCACTTCAGAGATTCCTTTTGCTTTTCTTGAGCATTTGACAAACACGTGGCTCAAGTATATGCACATGTCTTCAACTATATAGCAGCTAAAATTATGGCACACATCAACAGGTCCCACTGGACTTATGCCACAGCAATCATGACCTACTCACCAGATTACACATATGCCTGGGATTGATCAACATGAAAATCAAGAAAAACTACAAATTCTCATGCTACATCCAAAGTGAAGATCTTATAGGGCCAATTTGAACTATATTTTGGTCATCAACATCAATTAACTGGTTAGCATACAAAATTATGACCATTATAACTAGCATTCCTAGTTGTCTCCAAGTTTTCAAAATATCCTGCTCATAAGGCACCAGTCCTCTTACAGTCCTGAGTGTTCTGAGACTCTATTTCTGATATCTTTGCCTGTTTTATATCTTCTTTTTTTCAATTTTGATTTGTGACTGCACATTCTCCAGCATCCACTGATGAGTCCTTGTTAGTTATTTCCAAACCCCTCAATCTCTGTACATTTAAAAAATTTTTTACATATAACATCTCATTACAATCTGCTCAGTAAAGCTCCAGCTAATTCCCAAATTACTTTTTCTGGATTGCTTAAATGTGTGTTGTTACGTCACCTGTTTTTTCATCGCTAATTTTAAGGATTAGAAGAACACCACTGTCCATAGTGTCTTGATCTTCAGAATATCTGAACTCTGCAAACCTGGCAGCAGGCTCAGGAAATGGGAAGTCTTGAAACGTTGAGAAAATTTAATAAAATTTTTATGCCGATACATTTTAACTAAAGTATTTTTATGCCAGAAGTGTGTTACCATCAATGCTTTTTTTCATCCCACAAGAGATTTTTTGTTTAAAAAAAGAAAATCAATAACCATTGTGCAAGAAAATAAATTCCATTTTCAGTTTGGAAATGATTTCCTTTTCGGCACGTCTCTAAAACCATATTTTACTTCTCAGTCACCTTCAGAGGATCATTTCCAAAAATAAACTTTTACATTCCTGATGTTAAAAGCACAAATATATTGTAAGTACTTGTTCAAATGAACCAGTATTATGTGTCTTAACATGATCCTTACCGGTTTGTCTCACGTATTGTCAGCTATTTTAGCAGAGATTGAGTCACCATGTGAAATGCAAATGCTGTTTCATTTCACATCAGTCATGATTCACCCTGAAATTTATAAGATTTTAGCAAGCTGCTATTTTATGCATTTGGTACTTAGGCTATTTGCTTCAATAATACAGCATCACTTTATCACTTAACTTCAAAGTGATTAAAACCCACTATGAAGTAAGAGAATATTAACAGTTCACATTTTACTGATGGGAGCTGTGTCAGGGAGATCTCACTCCAAGAGATATTTAGGAGAGATACAAGTATTTCACCAGGAGGAAATGTGGAGCAGCAGGACACGTGACTTTCAATAAAATCAAATGCAAACAAAGCACCGAGACTTTTGAATGCCTACCTGAGGCAGTTCAAGGTCTTTAGGTAATTTTGCATATTTTCAAATATGGCCTAAAAAGACAGACTATGCCTACACTGCTGAGTCACATCTCAGCACAGAGTAATTCGTTCTGCTTCTCAGCAGGCCAAATCAGACTCCGATACCGTTCTGCTGCAATTTTACTATGCCCGGCATCCAAACAGCTTTACTTTAAAGCCAGCTTGGCAATACTCACACCGTACTCAAAACGTTGCTTTGACTATGGTACAGGCATATCTGAACAGTAAAATTAGTCCAGTTCTTGTGTTAGCACTGAATAAGCATTTACCATCTGAATGATTTTTGACTAAAAACTTAATTTCCACTGAATCAACAGTTTTTTTCAGAAAATAATCAATTTCAACATAAAGAAAATCTTCTTTTGGAAAATCAGGTTACATTACTTCACCCAAAGCTATACAGTAGTGACTTGCTGTTGAACTGAACCGATATGCTTAATTCAAGATCAGCAAGTGCAACAAACAAACCTACATGAACAACATGTAACGTGCCACTTTGGAAAACTGAATTTATGTTCTAAACTAACTTAAAAGACTAACTTCATTTTCATTGAAAAAAAATAAAATTTTGCTGGAATGGTAAATACTGCCATTTCCAAATCTATTTTTAAAAGTTTGTGTTCTATTAGGAAAAAAAAAAAAATCATTAATTTTTAATCTTTTCAAACAATTTGAGTTGAAAATAAACATTAAATTGTTGACATTTCTCCCAGAAAATAAACTGTAAATTCTGGTAAACTCTGGCAGATTTAGATCAGTCCCTTTTTGAAAAGGAACTTAGGAGTCCAATCCTACTGAAAGTAGCTGAGATAGTCTCCTGGAGGCCTGTGTCACTTTTGAAAGTAGGAAAAAAAATCTCCTATCCAACCTAGACATTCTCTAAATGTTTACTGTTATTGTGCCCAATGTGTTACACACTAAAACTGGGACAAAGCCAACCAATAAACCCAGGTTTCTTGTCATACATCTGTTCTGAAATCCCTAAGTATACCTCTTTGCTGAGGACCATCCTCTCTTTAGGACTGCATGCAGCTGAGCTGCTTGTCATAACTTCAGTCATTCTTTTTACTGGAAGAAGCCATTACATAGAGTTTGACAACAGGGAAAGTGAATATATGTTAATTTTCCATTTCAAAATCAGCCTAATAGTTGGTTTGGATTACACCAATTCCTTAGAACATAGTAGTCCTGTTACCAGTTTGGCCTTGATACAAGTGGTATCAGCCACAGCAGCTTCCAAATAGAAGATTTACTACAAACTAGGATCTGAATGGAAAGAATCAAATGGGAGACAGAGAGGATTATGACTCTGTGCCTATATTCTGATATAAATTGGATTATTAGGATTTGCATTCGTTAGGAAAGTTAGACTAGCATTTGCATGAGTGGGATATATTGTGCAGTTCATGAACGTCTTGTAGTTAATGAGAAGGGTAATTATAAGCTGACTTTTTCTGACGAACAGCTGTAGGTTTTGCACACTTTGACATTGCTTGTAGTTTGTTATGCCAAGCATGGCTGTGATCCTCCTCAGAGCCTCTGCGCCCATATGAAACTGGTGGGTTTTAACTGAGGTAGGAGGCTGCCTGCACCATACTTTGTACAAACTAGCCCCTGTGGTAACCAGAAGTTTTCATAAAATGTATTGAGGGTTAAATCCAAGTTTCAGCTAAAATCCTCTGCAAAGTACAATTCATATTGAGGTATATGGATTGCACTGCAGTAATGACAGGCAAGGTTGTAAGCTGGAGATGTGATCTGCAGTCTGTTACAATTAGTTAAGTCAGTGACTCAATAAATCAAAGTCTATAAGAGAAAATAAGTATTCCACTCTTTATCTATTACTTCATTTTCTAAATATTTGGATAGACCATGGAAGCTACTTAAATGACCCCTAAAGTCCTTGGCTATAAGCATCTTTAAGCTTGACTTGCACACAACGTAACAGAATCTAACATTGTCTTAGGAACTCAGATACATTAGTCTTCAAATTAAGCTCTGATGATGATGATTAAAAGCCTTGAAAATCCTCTCACCTGCACTGTGAGTTGCATGGCAGGCGGGTAGATTTAGATCTCATCAAAGAAACTTGGACTGCTTCCTCAGGAATAACTCTGCTGTGCATCCTGCCACAATGCTGGAGCTGGACCAACTGTGACAGTGTTGAAACAACTGACACGTGATAGCACAGCGCAGGGGGGAACGCAAGCAAGGGGAAAGCGGAGAGCTGAAGCCAAGTTCTGGGGAAGGCTGAACACAGAGGATTATACTGCTAAATGCATTTTTATGACAGCTGAATAATGAGCTCTTATTGGTGAGATGCTGCTCATTAGACTTCAATATTTAAAAGGATTTATGAAAGCTTATTACTAGGGATTGCATTAATAAAGTCTACATGGGCCTGCGCTCCATCAGCCCATCTTCTGCTGTTGACATTTTCCTTTTTTTTCTTTCAAGGTAAGTAAAAAAATAAAGTAATAGAACTCCCTATTTGCTTTCCAGAGCTGAAGGAGTAATTAACTGTGGGAGCAAGAGGCAAGAAGGAAGAGACCTCAGGCTTAAGCTATTTGATTGCAGACAGAAGCAAAACTATTATCAGCATTAATACAGAGAGATTAGAAGCCTCAATATGAAGATATTAAAAACGCACATGATATTGATCAACAGTTTTCCCATAATTATGTAGTAGAAGCTGATTCAGCTGACTGTGCTTTCAGACTTTCTGGGTGATGTATCTCCCACCTCATGAAATATAGTCTGATGCTATGAATACTGACTGACAGCTTCATTCTAGTAATTTGCCATGGAAGACTGACATTTTATTCGAGCTCAGTAGAAGACACAATGAAATTAACGGGGGAGACTCTCTTGCTTTCAGCAGGCTTTGGATAAACTAATAGGTTCTATTTCTGATAAGATGGTGGGAAATCCTCTTAAAACCATGGTAACTTCAAAATTTTCAGAAAATGAAAATGAGCGGGAGTTGTGCATCTGAGACCCATTTTGTGCTTTTGAACATGCCTCTTCTTTATAATTACACAAAACACTTGTCAGGATGGAAAGTCAACCGAGAAGCATGCAAGACGCTTCACCTCTGCTCTGATATGTCTCCCCTCAGATTAGTTTTCTCCCTCTTGTTCCATTCATTTTCCTTTTCTAGTCTCCTTTCTCAACCAACCATTTTCTCCAGTCCCTCCTCCCATCTTAATGTCTCTGTCAAGCTATTTGGTACTGTTTTCATCAGTGGATCCAGGAGCTATTGCCCCACTAAGCAAGATAACATTTATCTCTGACTATCACTCCCAGTTCCTAGACTCTTCTTCCCAGTCTGTTCAGCTCTTCTGATGCAACATTGCCTAATCCGATTTTGAGTCAGCATCAGAAAATTAATCACCAAGAGCAAAGGAGACACAGGCTCTTATCCAATGCGTTGTCCATCCATACGTCAGCCTAGAGCACCTCAAAAAAGCTATTACAGGGAAGAGACTTGAGGTCCCACAATCCTGGGCGGTAATTTGCAGGAATGGTGCATCTTTACTCTGTTAAACCTGTAAGAGCTGAGAAGGGCTGGAGCAGACTGTTGGGGACTTGAGCAAGTCGCAGGAGCTCTCCAACCTCTCCCCCTTCCCTGGGGTTTGGCTGCTTGTGCTCCAAGCCAGCTTGGATGTGGTGCAGCTGTATAACCTTGGGTCTGACTGCTGCATGAAGAGCTGTGACGAAAGCTGTGAGAAGATTTCATGTCAGAGGTCTCTCTGGCTTTGCTTGGGAGCTCCATTTAAGCCACATGCCTTGCCAGCCTCAGCCGTGGCTTGCTGACTGAACATCCTGGCTTGATCTTGGCCCTGCCTCATCACCTCCAGACTGTGACAGATGCTGGCTGCCATCACCAGACCTGCTCTGCTCGTCCTGCTTCGGTACTATCCCTGCCTATCTGGCACACCCAGGCTTGCCTGCCCTAGCAGAGCAGCCTGCCCAGACAGTCTGGGCAATGCTGGCTCTGGAGGAAAGGAGAAGCTCAACATACAGATCATCTTTAGCAAGTTTAGCAGCTAAACACTCTATACCAAGACTGGGCAAGTGTCATTTATCAAAGGCTTATGACTGAATCCAATTAGACACTCAGCAAAAGGAACATTCCTAATAGCCTTTCAGCCATTCAAGCCCATGTCTCAGATAATATGGCAGCCAGAGAGCTTGAATATATGTCAACAGAATTTTTCAAGACTGCCAAATAATACATTTCTCTCTCCAGTTGCCTTCTTGTGTCTTAACAGCAATGGCTAAACTTAAAATAAAATAAAATAAATCATCCTGTATTGTTGAAGTTTGCATAGTTTAACCATCATAAGGGAAGAACTTGACAAGAGAAAGCACAGAGCAACACAAAGTCTTGGTTATATACAAACCCAAGAATCCATGTTAGTTTTCCATTCCTATTTGACTCACATCCATGTCTACAGGTATTGCAATTTATTATGTTCTTTATAGAGTCATTGGCCAGACTCACCTTTTGTTTCCTTTTATAATGCAGATATGTGATCCTGAAGGTGACAGCTTCTGATCTGCGCATTCACCAGCTCCTTGTGGCTAATAGTGATGTTGAAGTGCCACAGTTCCTTCCATTTCAAGCAATTTGAAGGCAGAACTTGGTCCCTGAACCAGACTCAAAGGCCACTAAAATCGAAAGAAATAGTCTGATTAGCCTCGGTGAGATCTGAGTCAGTCTAGTAAAGAAAACTTTCCATAGCCGCTAGTGTAGGATTGACTCCCTTATCAAAAAGGCACTCCAAAGCACATTTGTTATTAATCCTCCCTCCTCCTTAATCCCACTCTAAATAGTTCCAGTTTCACTCTCCCCTTGTAAAGTTAAAACTTCCAGAGGTTTTAAAGACACTGCTTGTCAAAGGATCACTGGAGGGACCAGTGGAAGTTTAGGGATTATTAATTAGATCAGGAGAGGATGAAGTTCTATTTAAAAATGCCCATCTGTGAGTGTTAATTTAGCAGCTACTAGTTTTTTTTCTCTGCTGGGATAGTAGATGGACAACAAGGTGAGAAAATAAAAGGCAGAAGAAAATAAGAGTGGGAAAAACAGTACGAAGCTTATCCGGAGAAAATGTTAATTACACTTTAAAGGCCTTAGTCACCTAAGCTTCTATTTACAACAGAGACAGAAACAGTCTAAATTATCTCTGCATTTTTTGAAAACTGTGATTACAGCTCAATTTGCTACTTTTCCTCTCGTTATCTTTACTCTAACTGGAGAAATATCAAGCACTTCTAATATCTGGATATTGTTTAGTCACTTTTTATTGAATTTCTTGTGAATGCGTTCTAACGAACAGACATCCAGAGGTGTGTGCAGCCTTGTGAAATGAGGAGCCAGTTGACTGCAAGCCACTGATGGCTGTTTAGTGCTAATCAAACATGCTCCCACCAAGGTCTCAGGCTACAGGATACTGGAAATGAATCCTACCATCACACCTTCCCCAAGACATCATTGCAGACTGCTTCATAGTAATGGCTGTTAAAGTGCAATAGCAGCAAAAAAAAGGACTTTGCAAAAATGGCACAAACCAGTATCACTTCTATAACTTAGACCACTAAAATAAAAGGTTATGTACAATTAATATCTATTCATGCAAAGAAATACATCAGGATTTTGCTACTGAATTCAGGAAGAGCAAGACTATGCCCATAGCCTACAAAGCTGGCAACAGCCATAAACAAGTGTAATCTGTTCTCTAGGGATGCATTTTTATATGCTAGAAATAACAAGAGATAGTCTTCTTTTAAGAATGTTGCATTCATTAACAAGGAATACTCAGTCTAAAGAAATGACTGACCTTTTCTAAGATCCACCAGATTTCAATTCCTAAGCAAGGAAAGGTCTTTGTCTTTAAAAGCGGTCATTTGCGTTCTGAGTTTCTAGTCTGAATGTTCTGTGTAAGATACTACGGGTTGCAAAGTTCCTGATTTTACAACTATGTGTAATTGAAATATTTTGATTCTTCACTTTGAAATAATTATGTTGTTAAATAATAGACAAACGTAACTGTAAAATTATTTTACAAGGCATAAAAACCCCAAATCCTAGCACATTTCTATTCAAAAGAAAGTTTCAGATATTAAATTATGTATTTGCTTATTTTTTAAATAGGTGAGGAAAGCGAAAGCTATTTTATTATAGGTTTACTGCTCAAATTTGTCTGGGTTTGCAAGTATTTCTAACAAAAATACTAAACTAAAAAACCATTAAATACTAGGGCAAACAGTATGATTCTGTCACCTGTACCCACGGTAGAAGTCTTTAGGTGTGCTTTCACCATGACGAAGTTGAAGAACAGCAAGGATTAAACGACCACGTAAAAATACCGTATGACATGGCTTCAGTTTGAGATGGCTAGCTGTATAAAGCAAATGGTCAGGCATGCTGAGCGTTCACTTGCAGACAGTCAGGTTTCATTAGTACACTCACACTGGACTAGGGACAGACCTGTGCAAACCCCTAAAATCTCAAGACACCGCAGGTCTAACTTATTCAATGTTTTGATCTCAGTTTTGCAATCCTAGATACAAACTCATTTTTGGATTTTTCTTTCAATAATCATAGGTAAAGCAAGATGAAATTTCTCTCTAGCTATGAATGCATTCTAATTGCTTTACTGAAACTCCTTGCTAGAGGAAATGACTTCTGGCTTTGCAGACTATTAAATTTCTTGAGAACATTGATTCGTAAGCAGAACTTCTAGCTGAAATGAATGGCACAAACCTTGGTGTGAACCATATTCAACTTGCTTTCCACCCATTCTCCTTACATTCCTTTCTCCCTCTCTCAGCCATACTTCCCTTATTAAGTGTCCCATCATTGCAAAAGCCCTTTTTAAGTGCAAAAATTCATACATATAAAATGAATAAATGCTGAAGCATGCCTGCATAAGAGCAGATCATCACAGGACCTATATAAACACTACTAGCAAAGCTGCATTTCCACTGGAAACCGCTCAGCTTCCACGTCCACCACATCAGCCAGGTAAGTCCACTTAAATCCGGGGCTCAAACAAAATCAGTCACCTCTGCATAAGCAGAGAAGAGCTGCAGAATAGGGCATATGCCCACGCAGAGGTGGGAGATTGCAGCTTTTTCACGTAGTTCTCTGGAGAGCACTTGCCTCTGCGAAGAAGAAGGGGGAAACCAGTCATAGGTCCTAAGCAGGGGTGCAGAGGAGAGAAGAAATAATGTCTCCCTGATGCTTCAGGGGACTACCACAGAGTACTCTCTGCAGCGAGAGCACAGCTCCTGGCACCACAGCCCTGCAGCAGTGTCACACCAGGCATACGCTCAGCAGCACCACAAAAGCACGGTGCTATCGGCACAAGGACAGCACTCCCACCACCCACATGCACGCGTGGAGGTCTCGGCCAAAACATATGCCTTCACAGGACGGCGGACTTTACTTCATTATTATTGCGGGTTTCACTAACCACCCTAGACACAAACACTCTGTTTCGTTTGTGGCAATCCTGCCACTGAACCTGCCCGAGGGAATAAAGAGAGGTCTCGGCATCGTATCTCTATCTGGCTCAATCACCTAATCTGGGAAGAGTTGCTGGACCTCAAAAAGCTAATACACATTTGATGATTCTGTATGATAGCCTCAGAAATGGATACTTCCGTGGCAATGAACAGAAGCCATTGCATGTGTGCACTGAGTGAAACCAAAGCCCTTTCTGCTGTAGGCTGCTGCAAGGATTTTGCATGAAATATTAAAAAGAAGCCTTCATGCCTGGAGTCCTTACCGGGTCACCTCAGCCTTCAGCTATCCCGTCAGCTCAGTCCTCTCCTTGGGATGTAATTAAATAAGGGGAAAATGGTATGAACCTGCTAATGGCTTCACATTGCCCAGAAGGAAATCACTGAATTACCCTGGGATGCCTGCTCTGATTAGGAATAGCACTTGCTTGATTGAGGTACTTCATTTAGCAGTCAGACTAACAGTATATAAGCAGTGGAACTGAACAGCATTAAAGTGAAACCACCTCAGAATAGGCTCTGGCAAAGAAGATTAGTGAAGGTTAAAAGGATCACAGACTATACACGCACATCGCTTCTGAAAGACCTACAGACAGAGTCTGATTTCAAGCTGGCTGGTGTTTTTAGCTGAGCTGAGTGCAGTTACCTGGAGGTACATCAACATAGCTGAATCAGGGGCCCAGTTCTCAGGGACAGAAATTAACAGTTTGTTCCATCAACATAGTTTGACATATGCTGTGAAGCTACTTTCCGAGTTAAACTCTAAATATTTAAAAGTCAGTAGAAAAATCTCTCCTTGGGCAAGATTATTCCACCTCTGCCTATTGTAGGATTTCCCGTAGTGTCTTCTGAGGTGCCTGGTGCTGGCCCCTCCCTGGGGAGAAGACGAGGGGAGCACAGTCCAACTTAGGTTCTGAGTCTGTAGTCTGGTGCGAGCAAAGCCAGAATTCATATCTGCTTAGAAGAGACAATTATTTTTTTTAAAATTCCATGAAAAATAAGTGAAAGGGGTTTGACAGCCCTTTTTTTTCAACTGTAATTATCTTCAAAGTAATTATCTCTGGAGGAATATAGCTCTGCTCTTCACTTACATTAAATCAACTTTGTCTTTCCTTTTCAGAAGTAGCCTAAGTAAGACTAAATCTTGATTGTAAAGAGCATATTGTGAAAGTGAGGGGGAAAATGTGTAATTACAAAGAAGCTGCTTAAATTTTTGCTAAAGATAGGAGAAAGTAAAGACTGAGGAACAGCAATAGCTATGTGGGGTTTTGTTTTGTTTTGTTTTTTTTTTTAACAGAAGAATTTCTTTTCATGAAGTTAGTGGCCCTGAATAGAAAGAATGAACGATACGGCAGGATGCCACCCCAGCATGAAGAACTTCACAGACATGACAATGTGGAACTACACAGGGAGAAGACTAGGGCTTATTTTTCATCAGTCACATTCATGCTGTGCTATGCCCTGTCTACACACACAGGGCAGAGCACAGATCAGAAGGCAGGTTTAGACCCCATTTCCAGGCTAAAGAGCACCAACCTTTTAATAAGAAATATAAACTTTTCCAGATACCATAGTCGGTAAGGCCTACCACAACTTCCCTGGGTTGAATGGACCAACTGCTGCTCCACAATAGGACATGAAAGACAAATTAAAGCTCAAGTCCTACTCTGCTAGTTTATGTACTCCACGTCAATCTTTTCTTTTCCCTCTCCTGCTTTAACCTAAAAGCAACTCAGCTAGTTGGTTCAGCAAGTTCACTTAACCAGGAAAAAGTCTGGCTATTTTCACCTATACACTTACCTTCTCAAATTTAGGGGGCGGGGAGGAACAAACCTAGAAAACTCAGGCACATTAAATTCTTTTACTTTATCAAAATACTTAAAGCCCCATGTGGCCAGAAACTGGACAACATCCTTGATGCTATGTGTCTACACCATTTATCACCCATACTTCTGGCCAAATACCAGCCCCCTCTTAGGACCCTTTGGTATATGAAGTCTCATGAGAAAGTTTTTGTGTCACCAGCAAGAATATATCAGCTAGAGGTGTCATGAGAGGCCTGTTCAAAAAATATAAACACCACAGCATCAAATGGAGATACATGAAAGGAATCCTTTCTACTGAACCCAGTATAAATCATGGAAGGGTTTGGATCCACTGGGTTTTGGTTTGAAAGTCTTCAACCTACCTTTTCATGCTGGTTGGTCACTATTTCACGCATCCAGTCTGAATGTGGTTGCATACAGTTACACCCAAACCGGGTAACCAACTTTCAGCAACAGATAACCTATCACTTGAACTACAGCGCTACCACCAAAGATGGCCATAACCACAGGTCACTATTGTCTATATATTAGTGTGTAACACTGCCAGCTTGCCCGAAACAATTTCAATGACTTGCATGCTCCATTGAGGAACTAAGACTACGTATGGCTGGGCTATCATGATGGATGCTGAAAAACAACAATGCATCGCAACATGATGCTGGAATGTGTTTCTGAGGACAGCCAATGTTTTCTTTGCAGGAAATCTGTTTCTATCAAGAACTGAGACTCTAGTATGGTTTTATGATGTTCAGGAAAAAAAAGTTTTTCATCAACTTTGAACCACAAAACCCACTAAAGCTAGATATAGAGTGGGAAAAGGTTCTGCTTCATGTGCAGACGAAAGAAGACCTGTATCTTCAGTTTAGATCACGAAAGCTCCTGACCACATCACATCTAATCTCTGCAGCTTAGTCGCACACAGGATCTCCACCCTTCTCACACCAAGCTTTGCTGCTTTCTTTCTGTTCTAAATCTCTGCAGAAATCACTATCAGGTACTGGCCCCTTGAAGTTGCTGTTTATCCTTAACCTGTACTTGACTTCTGCTTTTAGGGTCTCCAACATAATGACTGTATGTGTCTGTTTAGCATGAGCAACTGCTCTCCAGAGCCCTGTGCTCCCCCAGTGCTACTATACCAGTATCACTACCTGTACCCAATCCCCAGCCAGTCAGTTCCTTCCTTACATTTGATGATTCAGCTGTCCCTTCTCTTGTCAGCCACAAGTGGTTTTCCGGGCTGTTAATGGTGGAATTTGGTAATAAAGTGCATGTTATTTGATTCTGAACAGGCAATTAGACTTCCTCATTTAGTTTTTAGGGCTTTAACTGCCTGACTTGACACTAATGTGAATTAACCAGCATCCCATCCTGCTATGCCACTACCATTAATGCCAGTGCAATGTGCACAATAATTATGATATATTATATCACTGGCAGCTCATCTCCATATCATTTACCTTTTTTTCCCAAATTGGTCTGATGGTAGGATCACACATTCCCTAATTAACACCTTCTTTCTGTGGTTATTAATGAGTCTGTTGATACCACTTCTTCAGGCTGCCTCTATTATAATAAAGTCTTGTGGGTATATCCAACTCCAACTGTCCGCTTTAATTAAGAGACAGATGTCATTGACTCTCTCTCATTTAACGCTTAACAGACACATGGTCCCCTAGATGGTAGGTAAGGAAGGGAAATGCTTTGTCTTTCGATTCTTTCTTCATTGTGCATGGCAGGACTCTGGGAAATGGCTTGGATAAGGGACTGGGAAGTGAGATTGATACCTGAAATAGCAGCATCTGGGAGAAGGTCAGTCTTGGACTTTTCTAAAGAAAAATGGGGCTAAGGCAGAACACAGTGAATTTATGGAAGGAATATAGGGAAAAAAAATTATGAAAAATTATTTAAACAAATCACAGGAGAAAACAACTTTCCCATTTAACAAGACTTGTTAGGTTCACCTATGGCTCTTTCTGCCGCTTCACCAGAAATTAGAAACAGCCAGTTGTGTTCATTTCATATTTCAAGGACAATTGATCTGATCCAAAACCTAACAAAGAAGAGGGTCTCATTTAGCTTTGTCAGGCTTTCACTAACATTGGATCATGGAAGTGAAGATTTTCTATTATCGGATAGTCCATGTTGGTTGTAAAACAGCATGAGAAAAGGTAGAACATAAAAGGGATATACAACATCTGCTACAGACATCTTTTCAGTAACCTACCATAGCGTCTTTGCTCTTGAAAGCAATGTTCAAGCTAATACTGCAGGACGCTAAAAAGATGGAAATCAATAGTATTTGACTGTATTGTTTTAACATTGAAAAAAAACAAACTATTCAGGACATAGCATTCATAGAAAGCACCTGTCATATTCCTTTTAAAGGTCTTGTATCTTTACAAGATCTTGTTTGTTTACAAAAGGAGAACATATATACATGAATAAAATATACACTTCAGAAGAGGAGATTAATGAATCTATGTTAGCATATTTCTTCTGGTACAATAACATTATTATAGACATAAAGTTTTATTATTTCATAAATGTAAAATAATACATTCAAATTCCAAAGTCTATTTTAAATATTAAAGCTGAAAAATAGAAAACAATTTAAATATCAAATGCTTATTTTATATTTTGTTTACTTTTTGAAATGGAAAAACTCAATCTTTGAACATAGTTTGAAATCGTGACTGATTTTGAGCCCAGTTCTAAGTTACCATAAGGAATTAACAGAAGGGTTAAAGCCAGATATGTTGCTACTTTGAAATTCAATAGCTAAGCCTTCAACAACATTTGCTGCTCAGGTTTGGGCTGCTTGCTTATATTTCGTCTGTGGCTCTTTCAGTCATGTTCAGAACCTTGCCTGCCACAGTGTCTTGCTCAAGCTCATAGACACTCACAGTTGCATTTTTCATGGCCTCGTATCTCCTGTTATCAGACATTTTTGCAAAGCAGAGTGACCTGTAGGAATGTACAGGCACTTTGAGGTAAATAACCATTTGATCTAAGATGCAAGGGAAAATAAATCCATGCTGATCACATGTCCAGTTCACCAGAGATGTAGATGATATTGATGTATGTTTTAATGCTTATGATTTAATTTCAAATTACTTGGAACTGAAGCCATGACAAAGACTTTCAAATACGGGGCCAAATGGAAGGTTAAGGCAACACATTTACAAATCTGGTACCCTGTGATTTTTCTTCTTCCCACCTTAACAGGCCCAACAATTTACCTCTTCGGCTGTGCGCAATAAAAGCCTTCAAGCTGGAGAAAATGGTTTAGGAGGCAAGATGTGGCAGTATTGGGAAAATCATCAACAACAGGGAGTATCAGGAACACAAAAAACTGCTTACACAAGCAAAGCAAATGAGAAGAGTGGGAAAGCAGTACTCTAGAAAACACTGAAGAAAGTGTGATACCCTAATACACTGCATTATTACTCATTCCTGTTGCAAACCACAGAGCTTTTTCTTTTCTAAGATCTTTTCTAATGGATATGCCCCTTATAACTACAATGCAGGACTGCAACTTGCTTGTCTTCTGTAAACAGACAGACAATCTGGCTTTCTGAGTTTACCCCATCTCCAGGTTTAATGTAGGGGTATTACACTGTTGCATGTCAAAGGTTAACATCTTCAGCAAGAGAAACATGGGCAAGGGTAAAAACAAGTTTCTACTGTTGTTGCTTTGACATAATAGTTCATTTTAATAATGACAAGTGAAAGGCTTTCACACTTGGACTTAAGATATTGACACCTTTTTCTTGAAGTGGACATGTTAATATCTTGTTTAGTTTTCTTTAAACACTGTCATGTATTTCTCCATTCCAGGTTCTCAGTATGAGTTGTGCTTATTAAACCGCTGCCCTATCAGAAGAACACAGCAGCTAAGTATTTTTTCTGAACACACTGTGACTGCCCTGTATTATTTACCTCAGGTAGCCAGCACAATAAAACACCTACTGCCCTGGTCTTGTATCCAATAAAGCATGTTCTTCATTCTGTGATATTTTTATTTATTTATTTATTTTATTATTTGTCTAAGTGAATTGGGGCTATTCATCCACAGCAGCATGAAAAGTCATGCTTTATAGTCAACGTTTGGCCACATTAGAGCTTTACCAGGGAAATGCATGTTTAGCATTTCTTACCCTCACCAGCTGAAGATACAGTAGTTCTTACTGTATACCTGCAATCCATCAATTAAATACAGCCAACTATGCTATTAGTTGAAGAGTTCATGAATAGTGCTGTAATGTCCTCCTCCAGAGATCCAAAATAGGACAGCATATTGTCCCAGTAGGATATTTCACAATGGTTATCAACCAAAACACCGGTCAGCTGAGCGGGTATCTCCACACCACAATCACATCTTCATTTGCAACAGCTGCACAACCTAAGCCACGCTACAGCTGTGGTACAATTACATTTTAGAATAAAGATATTTTTGTTTGCAAAAGTGTTCAAGAGTAAAATTGCTCTTTCAGTGATAGTGTAGTAACTGGCAAATACATTTATTCCCCAGTGAAGGGAGTTATTAAATCAAGAAGTCTCAAACCTCTCCACCCTGCCCTGGCAACAGAAATATTTTATAACTATGCGAGATGGCTGCAATTTGCATGAAGAATAGAGAACACAGATGAAAGATCGCAGCCAGCTTTTAAGGAATTAGCTCTGAAAGCATCTCTAAGAGGTAAAAATCTACCACAAAAGATTGTTTGTGGATGTTCTGGATACAAACCAGGGCTACAAGGAGGCATTCTGAAAGAAGCTGACTTACAGGACAGCTAAACACCTCATCTCTGCCCAGACTGCATCCTGTTAGATAGTATTAAGTATCTGCAAATAGGCCAAAGCATTTAGAGGGACATATAATATACAGGTTAATGGGGACACCTCATTGTTGGCAAAAACCGGTTAGACTCAAGTTGCTATGGAAGCCTTGGGAAATGGAAAGATTCTAAATCTCATAAAATTTGTCAAAAAAATATGGAGGTCTGGGCAACACCAAGCCATCCCCAGAGGAGGCAAAAATGGCCTCCTCCCCAGACAAGTCCACATCCTTGGCAGTAGACCTATTCTAGACACAGATCTGCTCAAGATTCATCACATACAAACTCACCAAAGGAAAAAGATTGTTTATAGCTGCCATTGGAGGACAATCTTTGTTGGAACTGAGCATGCACAGTACTTCCTTTAGTCAGCTTTAGACAGCGTGATTTGAAAAAAGGCAAGTGTCCTTCAAAGCTCCAGGTGAAATCTGATGCTATAAAACAGGTCAGTGTTACAAGCTGTATAACTTATACAATAGTATAACACTATACAGTGTTACAAGCAATAGCCTCTCTCTCTCTCACAAAAGCACTAGAAGAAAGTGGGTGAAGGAAACAGCAAAGAAGGTGTCAGCTGAGTGGCTGGAGGGGCCTGTCCTCTCCTCTCCCCATCTGAAAGGAACAGGCACAGATAGAACAGGGTGGGTTATAGGAGCATCCATCTCCCATTGCAGCTCTCACTATATCTTAGCTCTCATACAGTTAAAAACCCCATAGTAAGCTTCTAATTTTCTATTACGCTTCAGAGATCGTTACATCAATTTCTATGGAATCCTGCTAATTACAGAGGCTTTCCCATAAAGGAAAGCAACTAGTGCCTTTGGGGGGAAAAAAAAAAATGAATCAATCAGGCCATTAAAAAAAGTTAATAGACTTTTCTATATATGTTAATCTGAAACAGTAGGAGCCAACTATGTTTACTGATATAATGATATTTCCTCCTCCAGAATATGACTAATGAGCTCAAATGATGGAAGCCTACATGGCACAGAAAAACACTCCAGAGAACAGAAGCTTTCTTCTGACAATACAACAAACTTTAGGTAAACTGAGACATATCCTCTTGTATGTCGGGGGAAACAAAAGGAAGAGTTCAGGATTTAGTCAAAGTCAGAAAGGGATTCTGCAGACTCAGTTCTGCCTCTTTGAATGCTAGTTCATGTGGGGAGATACACTGCCTAGACCAGGGCTCCCCAGGGTTACCAGGTCCAGTCCTATGGGCTGTTGTGTGGCAAGTGCGTTACATGAATACATCTGTCATTTTCCACTTGGAAATCCCGGCAGCTCTTCTCACTTTATTTGAAAACTTAGGGCATACTGGAGACTGCCAGCTATATCAGCATCCCTACCTCATCCCCGTCGTGGTCTTGTAAAAGAAGCTGAAGCATGTTGCCCTGCACGCCTGTGGTCTCTGCACCTTCATCTCCCAAACTCCAGTTCTTTGGAAAAGCATTTTCAGGCACTTGTGCTGGCTCACATCACAGCACCGCCATGGGCTGAAGAACAAGGCTTAGATTCATGGGTTCTTTGCTGATAAAAGCAAACAGGCTCAAGTCAATCCCAAATGAGTGAGCCTAGATTCTGTCTTCCAAAAGCATTTCTCAGGCAGCAGTTGAAAGAGCACAGCTTTCCCCACCTCGGGAAAGTTTGCTGCCTTCTCTGGAGAGTGCTAAGCCTTCCAGGCATGACTTTTATCCTTATCTCAAAGCTACTTCTGAAGATCAATGTTTTTGCTGTCAGACTATACCAAATGGCAGAGATTTTTAAATTTTTTTATTCTTTTTTTTCCCCAAAATCTCCAAAGGATGAGCCATCCTGAATTACCCATTGGCTTTATTTCCTCTCTTCCTTTGCCCCTGTCAGGGAAGAAAGACAGGAGGAAAAAAAAAAAAAAAAAAGAAAAAGAAAGAAAAAAACCCCAACACCCTCCATGCTATCACAGCCCTTCATGTCCACGCTAGGGTCACTTCAGGAGACCAGCCGGCCTTTGGGTACACACTTGGAGGAAGTGACTCCTGGTGAAGGGAAGAAAAAGCTTCACTTTCATAAAGAATCCAGTTTTAAGAGTCAGATCATCACATCTGGACTTAAGACAGGAAATGACAGGGGCTATAAACTGGAAAATAAAAGATTTTGTGGCCTGAGGTCCTGTAGGTGGGATAAATCCTTCAAATTACACAAGATCCTGGTTAAACTCATTACTTGCTGTTCAGAAATCTCCCAGCATTTTTCATTCTTTGCTAAATTTATCACACTAAATCCCTTCCCTAAGATCAAAGTCTTCTGGTATACAGAAGCTGAAAGACTTAAAAGCACTATGATCCAAGAGGACTCTATGATGAAAACAAGTTTCAGTAATACAACCTCTTAACTCTTACCTTAACTCAGCATGATACACTATCTCAACGTCAGCACCAGCAAAAGACTTCTCAACAGGAAATACTAATTTAGAGGATCGACCCATTGTCTCATATACATTCGTAAGTGTTGCTGAGACGCAGCCTTGTTCAGAGGTCCCTCAGAATAATTAATTTTCAAAATACTGTAATTTTTTGAATAGAGATTCTTTTGTAGTACATCTTGCCTCCATGACCAGAGAGAAAAAAAACACATTTCTCCATATATATAATTTATCTTCATGGCAATATTTCACATTTTAAAGAGCTTTCCAGTGGAAGTCCAGTTCAAAAATCAATTAAATCAATTGGAAACAATGAAGAAGTTAATGTATTTTTTATTTTCCCTGGTTGTCCTAGAAACATTCAAGGAATACAATACCAGCTGAGGGGAAAGAGCAGCAATCAACAATATAAAAATCAGTCTGTCAGTCTAAGATACTTCTCTATCGATCACTTCCACAGTACCCAGACAATATGTTCAATACTAAACTCAAAATACTAATTCAGTTAGGCATTCCCTAGTTGTGCTGTTGCTTTCCATTGGGATGCATCACTGGCATTTTTAATAGATATTTTAATTATCTAATTTTTGCAGGACTTTCTACATTTCTGTCTGTATTTCAAACAGGAGAGACAGAACTGCACAGAACAAAGATTTTGACTTCATTACAAAAAGGGGCAAATTTCAAGGTGGCTCATTTATTTCCCTAGGGAAAATTAAGTTTATTTGCTACAGATCTACCAAATATTTGCTTCCAAATCATTCTGCAAAGCTACCTCCTAGAAGTCCTTCTGCCTTTCCACATCACCTCAAACAGCTCCCCAGGAGTCCGCACACATTTGCTGATCTGACACTACCTGTCAACAGTAGTGCTACTTTTTATGAACTCTATGCAATGTGCTATAAAACTCTTCGTTCCCTGGGATGTAAACCTGGGTCTACCTTGACATGTCTTACTCTCTGAGGACCTTGACAACCCAGAGAGCCAACCCCAGGGGTTATCTTACTCATACAGACTAAAGTTTGCTGGAAAGAACAGGCCAAAACCATCGCAGCAAAGTCCACAGAGCCAGCCTCGGATTTGCTTTCCTTCAGCCATTAACCTCCTGCCTAAGCCAACAGAAGCTTCCTGGAAACCTCCCTGCCATTTTCACTTGCACCAGCAATTCTTCTGTGCTCAAGTCCCACAGGCAAAATGCCTTCATTCTCACTGGGGTTACTTCTGAATTGCACCAGTAAGATGGTCCAGAAGAACAGTTGCCTACGTTGTACAAGTCAACTCTTCATCAAAATGCAATCAATATTTCATATAAAAAGCTAAAAACCCACAAGCAATGACAAAAAAAAAAAAACAACACCACACAAAAAAAACCCAGAAAATTCTATTTTCTATAAGACTGAATGAGAATCAGCTTGCACAGACCAGGGTCTCTGTAAATACCGAAGACAAAACTCCTGAGTGAGAGTCTAGCGACTAAGACACGAGAACTAAATTCTTCCTGGCCAAGCTGTGTTTAATGTAGGATAAAGAACTGGGAAACAAAGGGAGTTCTCCATGACCTTGATTTTATGGCTGATCAGCTTAGACCCTCCGTGTTGTTCTCAGTTGCTTTTGACCAAAAGGAGCCTGTGCAGGGCAAAGAGGTTAAGAAGCTCATGACAAATGGGCACAGGGAAAGTCCATCCACTTTCTGATGAAGTAGTTATGAACTGCATAGGCAAATTTAATCCCATCCTCCATCACAGATTTCTCGAGACCAGGGGTGCAGAAAAGTTAAGATTTTAGTTTGTATAAAACTAAATATAATTTGGTGATATCTTCCATTCCTAAGGTCTCTAATGCTATTGCATTTAGTTAGTCAGGCAGAAAATTACTTTTCATAAATAAGGTCTTTGTGTTTTGGAAGAGGTTTATCACTGCTAGCTATACAGCTATTCAGTTTATCCACACAAGTGTTTGACTTCCTTTACTAAGATGATTATCATCTTTGTAAATAATCCCACCCAGCTGATTCTCTGCTAGCAGGATGCTCTGCATAATCCACACATAGGATGAAACTCATGTTATGGTTAAACCCATGTGTGGTGGTGCATTTCACCCCACACCTTTTTTTGGAAAAAAACAATTTCAGAAATCCATGCCTTAGCCTTGGTGTAACAAGTTGGCTGATTAAGCACCCCTTGATCACACCAGAAACTCTCACAGCTAAGGATGGAAAAATACTGATTGTACTGGCAACATCTGTCGCCTGGTCAAGGACGGAAACATGAAGAAACAGGCCTCGGTAGATCTACTTGAGCTACTATCCCATCAGATAAGAGAACATGGTATCAGCCTATCTCAATTTTAGCTTTTTTCTTTCTTCCCTGTGTACTCTTCTTGCATGTAGTAAGTAATAGAGTGAACCTTGCCATCGAACTTTGTTAAGTCACCTTTCTATCAACTCATATTAAAACCATTTCTGCTACTACCTTTGACAGCAATTCTTTGAGCAACCTTAAATCCACTCATTCGTGTCACCATGAGATACATACATCCATGATATGAATGAAAAATGCTGTCTTCAGCTATGTTCCGATCCTGCTCTTGCTAAAAACAGTGGCATTTATGCCAAGATGTTGAAGACAATGCTTTAGCATAGAATAGTAGGGTTTGAGGGACTTGAAGCCTCCAAAAACGTCCTTCTGCCCTTACACAGGATCAGCTACAGTTATGCAACTGCTAATCTGCTCTAAAAGACACCCACTGGCTGAAACTGTAGATATATTGAGACACATTTTCAGCTAAAGTGAAGAAGTTGGTTGACAACTATTGACATCAGCCAAAGAATCAGGTCTGACAGTTCTTCTAGACTCCAGGCTTGCTAATTTGGAAACTTGTATAGGTGAAGTTACAGTTTACAGTAACCTCCTGAGGTTACTACTGAGAGTAGTGGGAATCAGGATGGACTGCACATTTGATGGCTTTCGGCAAGATACATTGGACAGATGTAAGGAGTGTTTGAACTTTCCATTTTGCTATCTATTCAATATCCACAGTACTGCATTCTTTGCCTTTCTGTTGAAAGGCAGTGAAAATCACCACTGTCTCAGGGGCTGGAAGGAATCTAAATGTTGGGTTTTTATTTTCTTTTTTTTAAACAGTATCCTTTTCTGATGGCAATACTGGCAATACTAGATGATATTCCCCATGCCTGTGACTCATTCAGGTGCATATACAGAAATATCTTCGTGTCAAACTAGGCTAATTATGCCACTATTCTCTAGTTGTGGATTATAGCAAAAATTCAATTAAAGCTCAGCCCTTCTTCAAGATACTTTAAGCATAACTTCTGAACAACTGCATTACCCTGGTAAGTGCATGAGTTGATGAGACACAGGTGGGAATTAAAATGAATTCTCCCCACATTGCAGTGGGAGGAAGAAGCCTAACCTCCCTGTGCTTTTGAAAAATCTACTCCTCCATTTCTAAGGTGTGATCCCTAGAAATAATGCGCACATAGCAGTTTCTTGATGCTAGAAGGAAAACAGTTAAGCATTTTATTAACACAAGTAAGGACACAAATAATGCATCACTGTTGGACCTTAAGCTAGCTATCAGGGCCCGCACTTTCAATGAGCTGCATGCCCTTTCAGAAGGGAGCTTCCACCCAGGAGATGCACCATGGTGTTTTACAGCACTGTGTACTAGAGATATAAGTACCAAAGTTCTTGGTTTTGAACCCATTTTCCTGTCACCAATACTTGTGAAATTCTACAAGAGAGGTGAAATTTTTGTTGTTTCTATCAAACTAAAGAAGTTTATAATGAACCACTTCAATCCCAATAAGATCTGATTCCAAAGACAGTAGGCAGAAGGAATATAGCTGAGATTTGGTAACTGAATCTTGGCAATGACGTACCAGTTACAACAGCATTTTGGGCACATAAACACTCATGATGCTTCAGTAACAAACAATACTCACTTATAAGAGCATTTTTCTCTCACAACTCTGAAAGCACTGTCAAAGGAATTATTATCCCAACTTTGGTTTTGGGGAACAAAGGCACTGAGGACCAACATTTCCAGATTGGCTACTGATTTTTGTAGTGTTCCTGCATTTCCCGTGTTCAAGAGTCCAGCTGGAGCTAACAGACCTCATCTTACAGAGGCACCAATTACACACAAGTCCCACTGAATCATTGGGAGCTGCAGGTTATCAGCATTTCAAAAAAAATAGTTAAGGAGAACAAAATGAATTTGTTGTAATAATTTGGACACGCAAAAATAAGGGATTGCTTTGGAAAAAACCATGGCCCACCTCTCATCCAAGGTCACACGATACATCTGTTGCACAGGAGGGCACTGAGTCCAGGTCTCCTAACAGAGCAGAAAGGAGAACTGTACAGTAGAATTATATGGAAACTGGGCTAATGATTCAGCTGCGGGTTTTGCAGTATCGTGTCTCTAGTGCATAATTTGAATGACACTGATGAAGTATCATCATCATTTCATAATCATCCATACCACTGTAGACTCTGGAGTACACCAGAGATATTTACGAAGTCAGTTAGGAAATGCGCGTAGGCTCCTTGTCTGAGTTATGAAAAATCAAAGTAACCACACACTGACTTTTTTTTTAATGGCTTCTTTGAAGCATGAAAAACATAAGAAGAGGAGGGAGAAATTCTTGAACTAGGCTGAAGAGAGACACAACAACATAATTTACATATAGAAGTATGATTTTCTGGTAACTAGCAAAAAACCATCCAACTACATGTCTTCCCCTTACTGATATTTAATATATACATGTTATTTCCTGATGAGTCCACTCCAAGTATAATTGTTCCTACGAAAGCATTGCTTCTGTGAAATGAAATTTGCCAATCAGACCACTAATGAAAATCAAAGCAAAGATGTACTAATTTTTTAAGTTCCTGAACCTGGCATTTTCAGACAACTATCATGGAAATTCTGAATGGACAAAAATTAATACTAAAGTTTAGATGCAATAAAGAAACATTGAGAAAATACTTCCGGAATATGCACACTTGCACTTGTCAAAGTAGTCTTTCAACAAAATTGTCTGGTTTACAAAACAGATAAATTATTCTAGAGATACACATTAACAAAGGGTAAAAAGAGTTACAGTTATGTGTTATCTAGTTTAAGAAATCCTCCTGGTTTTGTTCTTGTTAAGTGATATCTGATTATAAGGTATCACTTTGGTAATTCCAAATAACAAACCCAGAGAACAGGAAGCTTTTAATTAAGTAATTCTCAACCATTGAGAACCTTCTCCCTCTGTACTCACTCACTCATTAAGATGTGGTGGATCTCCAACAGATTAAATGGAAATGAAATGTTAAAAAAAAAATCCACAAACCCACAGCATGGTAACAAAACATATTTTAATATATGTGCAAAGAGTAGAAATTAAAAATCCTTCCTCCTCATCAGCAAATCTTTTTCAGAAATCACTGTTCCTTTATACAGTTTAAAAACTGTTATGCAAGAGTTATGAAGCAAGGGCTAACAGTATAAACCATATGCATATGGCTGAAATTTTGAATGTCAATATTTAGAACCCAAATTACCTTCCTCTAACTGACATTCAACATTCTGTACAGATTTAAAGGACTTCCTCATTTAGAAACCTTGAAGTATGAATAAAAAAGAAAGGAATGGGTTAACTCTCTTTTTATTTGCCCTTTTCTATTATTCATAGTTCCTTTACATAAAGCTGTTTAGATGTAATCCTTTATAGGTTTTATATTGTCCACCATTAGTATAAAAATTGAAATTTATTATAGGTCACATGCTCATCTGATGTAAATTAGAGTAGTTATTGAAATAAAAGTTACAGACTGAACGTAATGCTGAATACTAGAGCAATAAAGCTCTCTATATTTTTCTGCTTGACAAAAAGTGTTGGAAATTTTCTTTAAAAAAGAGACAGAGAATATCTGTTGACAAAATATGCTTCTCTTTTCCTAGTGGAAAGCATTGATTCCCTTCACCAAAATATATCCATTGAGACTAATCCCCACAGAGCAAGAAAACAAATACTACATAAAACTACATCTTAAACATTTGGTATATTCACAAAAATGAAACCAGACCAGCCAAGAATGTAAAGTTGAAACCAAAGCAGGTATGTAACAAAAGTCATCAAATATTATTCTTTCAGAATGCTTGAGAAGGCTTCCCAGAAATTCATTTCTAGAAGAAAATTGTGTATATACACGAGTGACTCATGCTTCTAAAAACATCTTTCTGCTTTTCCTACTGCACTTTCTAGCCACCTGTTGCATTAAGCCATCTTACACGTACAGACACCTTATAACAAAATAATGCAAACCAACCTGCCTGAAATCACATTGTCCTGGAGACAGAGCTGGGAACCAAATCTCTTCCTTAATCCCCATCCAGTGCCATGGGAGGAGAGAGTCAGTCTCAACTCTTTAACATTTGGTGGCTCCTGTTACTTTCAGCCATACATTTTGCCAAGTGCGTAAGTCTGAGGGCGAGGTTATTAATTTCTCAATGAATAATTAAACTCGCAGTGCATAAAGCTAACATCACGTCCTAGTTAACACCAAATCTCTGACTGCTCTGCTCCTGAGATACAATGCATTTGCTGCAACTGAAAGTGGAACCGTGACACCTAAAGTTGAGAAGTTTAATTTAGGGTTAAGGTTCTGCCATGTGCCTTGCCGACACAATACAGACCACATTGTCTGAAGACGTGGGTCCAGAGAGCCCAGCCCCAAGACACTTCTCTGAATGGGCTTCCAAACCCCACCTGCCAAGTCCGAGTTTCTCAGATATCCCAAAGAATATCAGATTGTCTGTAACGGATTCAGGCAAGTCCCATTTTCTGTATAACAAACATACTATTCTCAGTCCTAATTCCAGCTTTAATTACTGTGCTTGGACTTAAAACAACACAGAAACAAATGGCAAGTCCTCCATGCCAGCTGGTACAGACCTTCATCTTTGCAGTACACAGGAGCCAAGTTCTGCAACACCTGATTTTCCTGACCCCAACCTGAAACCTAATTTTGTTTGAATTAGTATTCTGTGTGGTGTCAGAATCCATAAATGAGAGACTATATCCACACGCTGTTTGGGATGGAGCTTAATTTTAAATTGAGTAACAATGCAATATTCAGGAATTCAAATAATTTTGCAGCTCCTGGTTTTATGGAAACTAACCCTGACCTTAGCTGTATCATGAATTGACTTGGCACAACAAATAATAACCTCCAAACATAAGGTAATCCTCAACCTAAACAGAGCTGTGTCCTCCATATGGGATGCTATGCAATCTGCAACAGTTTGTGTGGCCTCACTTTTTCATTTCCCCCCTGCCTTAATGTAGATCCCTGTGCCTATCCTGAATTACTTGTAAGCATTTGGATTTATATAGGAAGGGTCCGAGTGTGGACGCACAACGGTATGTCCATCTAAAACCAAAACATATGTAAACCATTTTCAGTTTTCAAGGATGACTGACATTTCATCAAGTTTCAGGTCACTTTATCTGCTAGGAAATGAAGCAGTATATCCATGCTTTAACAGGAGACAGGCTCAGGTTTGTACAGTACTCATCAACAGCTTATGTATTCACTGAATTCAGCTTTTCACCCTCTTGTTTCATGCTTTATTATTCTCTTCTCTTTACTGAGTGCAGCAAACCTAGTCTAATAAAAAAAAATCATCTAATATATCTTTTTATTTTTTAGTCATTCGCATGGAGCAAATTTCTGTTGCCAAGTAAAACTTGATTTTTAAGTATGAAATTCTGTTCATAATTACACTTCTAGACTTCTGCAGAGCCCCGGGGGCTGCAAGCCTATGGTGCTAGGGATCGATCCTTTATTCTTCTGAAATCTTATACGATGTCCCGGCTGTATCAAAGAGCCACAGGACAGGTGAAATAGGCTCCTGGAATAAGCATATTATGAATGAAAGTGTTCCCTGCTGAGCACAAAGACATTGCAATGGATCTAGGTTAGCCAGTATCACTTGCAGTTTTGATGCTTCTCCACAAGTATATAAGATGGGCACACACTGAAGAGACAGATCTGCAAGCCCAGCGGTCCCAGCTGCGGGACTGCAGGCAGTCAGGACTCAGAGCAGAAAGGAGAGATTCAAAACTCCCAGGGAGTAACAGTGTCAGAAGGGGCACTTGCCTGTACTCTCACCATCTCCCTCTTTTCTTTGCAGCTCTTAGCCACGGACGTGACTGTATGCCTGGATGGAGTGGAGGCCAAGCAAAGCAGTGGGGGACGCAGATGAGCTAACCTTGGCTGAAACACATTATTATCCAGCTATTCTCAAGAGCTTTGAGTTATAACACATTAGAGAGCAGCTTTAGCAAAGCCTGGGGTACCTTCCAGACTCCTCCAACTCGCTCCAGGCATGGGTTATCAAAAGGAAAGACTTGCAGCATATCTATACCGGGGGAGAAAGGCAGCAATGAAGGTTTGCTGCTAATCCACTGAGCAGGACCTGGCCCTAGCCCTAGGACTCCAGAATACTGGCCCTACCCCATGGGGCTAAGCACAACTTCCCACCGATGCAGCTGTAAACGCAGTACAATTCACTGGCTGTGGTGGACTTCCAGCCCTGTACGTTAACAGCAGTCTGCCTCTTTAGGTTGTTCCTCACTTTTATGTTGCTGTAGCAAGAGCACAATCTGGAGTAATAGTCTATCCTATGCTTGTACTCTGTGTTTAGGGAATAGGTAATTGGTTTTATAGCTTTTTATGAAGTCTCATTTATAATGGCAGCCAGCTGCTTTATCAGCCACTATATCCTTGTTCCCCCATCTATACACTGATAAATTTTAGTCTCGACCCCGACTCGGTCAGCGCTCATGAGACACATTCTCATGTCACATCTCCCGCGAGTGCTTTGTGAAAAAAGTCCAGCATAGTGTGTGATGGTCTAAAAGAAGAAAGATCCAAGCCTTAGTAACAATCCACTATTTGTCTTTTCATATAATCGCATCTGGGTTACTGTAACTCATTCTTCATGGCTGCAGAACTGCAGCCTCTGAACTTTGTTATTTATAAACAGTGATTTAAGCGTCACCTAGAATTTGCACTTCTCCTTTGCAATCTGCCTCCATGAACCACCACTGCACCCACAGGTGCTCTGCGCAGACCACTCACACATTAAAACGCCTGTCCACCTCTCTCCTGTCTTGCATTGCCCCTCACTTAGATCTAAATTTCAGAGCAGAACTGACAGTTGCATAAAGCCATGGGGCGGCCTTAGGTACTTGAAACCAGAGCAGTCAATTCAGACTGCCAAACTCATGTCACTTGCGGACTAATTGAGCTTATAACATTTACCTCCAGGTCGCCTCTGCTCCCTCTAGTCACCTTCCTTGCTTTTTGAATACGAGGCATTCTTTTTGCCAAGCAGCTTCACACAAACACTGAGATAAGGGTGGTTGTTGGTTTTTTCTTTTTCCTGGAGGAGAATGTTAGGAAAAGTTCCAGCTATTCATTTGATGAAAGAGGTACTAGAAATTACAGCAAATGGCAACACCAATCCATATACAAGCTCTGCAGTGTTTTTATTCCAAACTCATGCAATCAGGCAATGCAGAGCATTTGTGTTTTTCATAGCCACTCTCTTAGCCCTTCAGTTCTCTTCTGTCAGGTGTTAGTGGCACCTGTTTCCTCTGTTCTTATTTCAGATGTTTCTCACATTTTGTCTTACTCTCCAGAGGACAGGCAGTCACCCCAAGTCTTAATGAGATGTCTATTTGTCTACGTAATGAGTACCAAATATCTGTTTACAAAAATGGACCTGAGTGTATGATAAAAAACCGAACTGTATACGAATTTGAAAATAAGCCATTATTATCCTAATAATAAATAGAACCTCTAAAAGGGAAGAACTTTTTTCCTGCTGTAAAACAAACAAAACTTTGAAAGCAATCTGTAATTCTCCTTCATTTCTGTTTGGGAAGGATCAATTTCTTTTGCCCACTTTCATTCTTACAAGATCAGAACTCTCATTCCAAAGAAAAGCTGATTGTTTCAGGCCCAGGATACTCTGTAAAAGTAGTGGACATAGAAACAGTTTTTAAATGACTTAAAACAGAAAAAAAGAAACCCAAAGAGACAAAAGGGAGTGAAAAATGGAAGGCAAAAAACAGTGATCCTTAATAAGGGAGCCACAGATGCAGTGCAATTAAAGAATGCTGAAATAAAAAGTTACTGTTATAACACCACACTGGTTTGGCTGGTTAAAGTATTAACCAAGTACCAAGTCCTGATATGCCTCCACACAGGTACTATGGTCACATACAAAACCCAAAAATTCCATGTGGATTTCTGTGGAATTAAGATTTTGCACACACTTCTTATCTTCTGGTTAAATACTAACCTTTTGCTGAAATCCTTTAATATCTGTGGTACGTCTAAAGAGTTAACTCTGTGGTAGGTTTCTGGCATTAGCGTTGCTACAGGCAACATCTCTATAAAAATTTCATGTAAGGATAAACAGTCTGGTCAGTGAAATGTTTTGCTGATAGATCTGACACCAAAGAAACCCATCATTAAGGGAGTAGGTAAACTGCTTATTTACAGTGAAAGGTCTCTCAAGCAATTCAGCTTTACAACAAGATGCATGTGCACAGTAAGTAAGCACGACCAACTAAGGACCCAAGTCTACACCATCAAAGCAACAGACACACTGCAGCTGAGCATGGGACTGACCCCAAAGCAATCAAATGTAAAACCTACCGATCTCCCTCCAAGTCTGTAGAAGAAGCTGTGACTGAATTGGGTACATAGGAAGGTGACAATGGGAACATCCTACCTCAAGACTCTGCTGTATCTCTTCCCATCTGGGATGTTCACAGAGATTTCCTGTGCAGTTTTAAACACTGTTTTTAAACCCTACAGGAGAAGGGCCAAGACTCCTCCAGATGCACTTTATGAGACTTCAATGCATGTTGGTATTTCCTGAGCCTAAGCAGACCCTGCAGGCATCATCTTCAACATCTCTCAAAACCCAAACAGCAGCTTCAGAAAATCCTACAAACTTGCAGGAAAATATATTTTCCAACTGCTGCCAAGAAGCCTAAATAAAGTACAGAAACAACCTGATAGTTTTCTTTAACTCCCACAATCATTGTACCTGAAAATCTCTGCTATCAAAGACATTCTGGTCAAATGATTTACACCCACCTAAACTTTCTTTGCTAGTGTAATAGGTACTGTCTGGATGCTGAAGACAAATGAAGATTAAGGAATTTTTGATCATCAGTAAGAAAAGGCAATGCTAACAGCCAGAGACACAAAAATCCCAAGAGTCTTGCTGGGGTGAGTGCCAGCTTGGGAGGGTACTACAAAAGGGCACAAAATGCAATAATATCACATGGAGGTTGCAGAGAAACTGCTTTTTGGGTGATCGCGTTACAGATCACAGATCACATGTGATCCCATAGGTTACAGGAACCTCTGAAAGAACCGCTTCCCATGCAAGTTATCAATAACGCTCACAGGTAAATCTACCCATGAGGATGTTTCCCAGCTCAACCATGTTATGGAACATAATTTTCAATCCCTTCACAACAAAATGAATTTCTCCTTTGACAGCTGACTCTATCAGAATGAATCGCAGGCAGAAAGCCAGGCTGTAACCACAATGTTGGTGTGTATGTTCATGTTATTCTCAGCATACAGTGTTCAGTGCTTGTTCCCAAATTCATCCTGCCTTCCCTTGGCTGACCATTAAAGTCTTAGCCCTGCACAGGCCTATTTATTTCAAGTCCTTTTATTTCCTGTATGAAAGTTTTTTATTCAAAAAACAATTAAAGTTTCTTAAAGTTTCATAAAAGCAAAACTTCCCAAACATGAACTGCTTCCCATGCATACAAGGCCTTATTCTTTTAATAAAAGCACAGCCCTTTGCATCAATAAAACATAGTGAATTCTCTGCCTGTTTAATAAAAGAGCAATGTATTAACTGTGTTCTCCGATGTTAAAACGCTTTTCCTTTTTGTCAGAAGAGCTCCCTTCCCACTTGCTGTTTTAATAAAACATGGCAAGAAGCACTAAAACAGCAGAGCTGCATGCTGTAATGCTGAGTTGTGTACAGGAACGAGTGTTCCATCAGCCACAGCTCCCAAAAGGAGAGAGACAAAGATCTGTGATCAAAACCCCTTCCCTGGCTGGGTCTGGCACACCAAAAGTCTCCATATCCCTCCCTTCCACCACCCTCAGGGCCTCTGTTTTGCAGGCAGCTGGCAAATCGCTCAGCAGCCCTGACCATGGCCTTCGGCCTTCCCACCTCCCCATCAGATCCCACCAGACGCCCTGCACCACAGGTGAGGTCGGAGAGGAGACCGGACCCTTTTGTAGGCACTGCATGAGACATGTGAGTACATTGTGTTCAGAAGACATTTCACCTGCTGCTGGGTATTTGGGACCCCCAGTTGTCCTGCAAGCACTACACTCCCCCAAGCCTCCTGAAACTCCACCACAACCCCACAGAAGACTTAATGTCCACAGGAGATTTTCCTGCTTACTGAAGAAACTGTGACAAATACAAGGAGCTCCCAAACTTATCCTCTCCTTATAAGCAACTCTTTTCTAAGACTGCTGCCTGCAAAAAGGTTTAAAATTTGGGAGTAGAGTTTTGAAACCTGTTTTCCAAGTTGACATCATAAAAAAAAAAATTAAGAACAGCTTTAGCACATAAAATGATGGTTTACTTACTATGCTGTCAGTGACATTTGCCAGTATTTGGTGGTATGGTTGGATATCGTTATAAGAATTGTTCCTATGTGGAGAGAAAGAGGGCAGTTATTTGCTGTCAGAACTGATTAACTGCAGTTAAAACTTCACATTCGCTTAAAGACCTTAATTTTCTTTCCTTTTAATTGTGCTTTGACCTAAAATAAGCATTGTTTGGTGCTTGGAAATGCATTTGCATATGTTGAGGCTAACACAACTCCAAGTAAGCTGTCTGTCTTTATTATGCCGTATTATTTCTGTCATTGCAATTCATTTCCCAGAACATATCCTCCTAGTTGCCTAAGTTTTACCCGAAATTCTACAATGTTTGGGGCAGTTGTTGAAGCTTTGGTACGAATTGATATAATTACTTGAGAAATTCAGTTCCTTCCTTCCCAGCTTTTAGCCCTCAAGGATGCTGAGAAAAGGTTACAAATAAAACTCACATGCAAACTAAAAGTTCAGAAGCAGAAAGGCTTATCGTGACCAAGTGAGCATTAATCACTGTCTGTAATGGCACACGCTCACAGATTACTGTTCACTTTCAAAATATAAATTTGCACCAAGCAGAGCTGCAGACACCAGAGGTTCCTAAGCATAAGAGAGGACAAGGAGTGCCAATGTCTGTTTAGCAGAGAAGCTGATTGCACATGAGTGTCAGAACTCGCTGGGCTGAAGACTCAGCTGCTCCTTCACTTTCTTTTTGCCTTTAAAACTAACTCAAGGCTTGCTTTGATGTTTTGACAAAGGTTAGCCCCTCTGGAAATCAACTGCTCTGCTGAAGCTGTCTGAACAATTGCTATGGTCCTGATAAGGACTGCTGGAAACTGCTGTTACTGAGACTGCCTCTAAGATGTTTGTTGTGGTTTCCATCCCAAGCAACGCCCTCATTCCTTTGTATGTGTTCTGAGTGTTTGCTCCCTTGCCATTTATACTCGCTTTTCTTTACCTGGCAAAGTTGGTTTGCTCCCACTCCCATTCTTTGGTCTGCTACAGCCATTTGCATGTGTGTGGCTGGGATAGTTCCTCCGGCTGCCCCAAAGGAGATGCCGTTTCTAAATACTAGACTATATGGTGACCCTGAACTCACTTATGCAAGTCAGGTTACTGATGATGGAAGACCAACATATATTGCTCTTAGAGCGAATTTTTCTGGCAAAGAGATCTCAGAAGGTTTCAAATGTTCTTTCATTCTTCTAATGACTCAACCTTTTATATTTCATTACATTATGTTTCTCACCTCTCAACCAGAGACATTGCTTTTCAGTTAATTCTTTGCAATAATCTAAAAACAATAACAAAATATTGTAAACAATCTTTAAAATTAGCACCATGCTAACTAAGGAATCTTTTTATCTATTTCTTTAAAAGTCACTAGGTGATTTTGGAAACCATGGACAAACAGCCATACTCTTTTATTATCCAGTAGAAACTGAGATAGCAATATAGTCTCAAATTTCCTTAAAAAAAAAAAGCCAAACAAACAAACAACATTTACTTGCAGTTTCCTACCTTCTATCCAGCAATCCTAACAATCAAAACACGTTCAACCATATTTTAGCTAAGTTCTCAGGTCAGTGATTGCTGATAAATCTGTAGTTTTTCACTGTACCATACATCCAAAACATGAGCCAAATGTAACAAGGGTTGGAAGCATCACTGCTGTCATCCAGGCTGTAGTTGGTACCAGAATGGGTATTATTTCAGGAACGTGCTGTATGCTCAATGAGCTAGCGTATATTTGAAAAATATGCTCTAGAAACTGTGACCTTCAAAGTACTCAGGTAAATGGTCTCACAAGTGCCAGGTTTTCAGATCCCAACAGCATCTTCCTTCTAATGGTGTTGAGGTCCACTTCTCTGCCCCAAAACCCAGAGGCCTGGGATTGTGCAAAAACCTGAAGGCAGCAGATGCTGCTACATCTTGCCGGGTAATTTTTTTCCTTTTACATTAAACATAGGATATGAATTTTTCTTACATGTTCTAGTACTATTTCATCTAAATAATTGTTACCATTTAGAATGCAGCCTCATGTGACAGGCCCATTAATCTGACAGCAAAACCAGCAAGTTCAGAATAACACAGTGGAGCACATGCTGCTTTTCTCTGCAGATGCTTCAAAAATAAACACCACAAGCCCAAATCCTGACCCCAGCATGCATCCCAAATTAGCTAAAGAAATCTTTCTCAAGATCAGAAGCTCTTGTATAGCCTCTGCTCTAGCATTGGGTCTTAGCAGCAGACCAGTAATTTCCTCACTGTTTGTGCTTGTTTACAAAGAAGCTCAAGAAAATCCCAGCAAAGGCTCAGAACAAGACCGCTGCTCAGCAGCCAGTTGTGGGGGTGGCTTCTGAGCTGTCTCCCTCCCGCTGCCACAGGGCTCCCCAGCAGAAGGGCATTTTTGCATTTAAATGGTGGAACACTTTGCTACTGAACTAGTGCTACTTTTTATCTCCTAAAAAAATTACAATGTGAATGGCTCCAGCTGCCTGATGATTTGGCTTGGCTAGCACAGGAAGTGGGATAAAGATAGGAGCTGGCTTGAAGACTATCAGAAAAGCACATGCAAAACAAGAATACTACGGTAAAAAGGGATCAGATAGTGCCCCTATTAATTAGAACAAAATTAATTCAAGGAATCACTGACTAGGCAGAAGCAGCATTTCAAAAGATCAGATATGCAGTTTACCCTTGAGAATTACAAATAACCATTAAATCTTTAGGCAGAGAAGGTTTTTTTATGCCTTAACTAGAAAAATGAGATATCATTGCACCTGGACTGGTGGAGGTACAGAGGTGTTACAAGTCATTATCACAATGATAACTATTGTTTTTATCAGTGAGGTAAGACTGAGGTTACATCTCTCATTCTAGCCAAACTATGTTTGACTCCAAAAATAACCTACCAACAACATTTCTGTGAACATCCATCTAAACTTGCAATTAAATTGGAGATGGAGGTAAAGAGGTTTAAGAGAAAAGCAAACATGCAAACCAACAGTCTAAGCTTCTAACAGACAAACAGGCCAGGCAGTAAATCAGAGCTGGTTTGGCAGAAAGTCTGCTCCTGCTCCCTGGCCTGAGCAGAGTTAAAAACACCCAGCATGGGCTCAGGATTTCAAACTCCCCAAGTTTTCCTAGCTCCTACCCAGAACAACAGAGAGAGGATTTACTAACCAGGCCTAATGACTACAACATTCTTATACAGACAAACAAAATAGTTTCTTCTGCATCCCTCAACTGAGAAGAAAAAAGAAAAAAATTTAAAAAAATAAAAAAACCAACAAAACCCTGGTAAACTAGACCAGTCAGGAGAAAACAAGCACAACCCTTTTACTTCTCTGAATTTATTAATGAGCAAAGAAATTGTGAGGAACTGCTTGATTTGCTGCGTTATACCTGCAAAAACATGCAGGTTTCAAGATCCCTGAGGTTAAAGGATGGACTCTGGATGTTGGTGGATTTTGGCTCAGGTTTTGAGGATCTACTGATTGAAAGTGACACCAGCATGAAAACAGTAGACAGAAAAGCAAGCAAGCAAACACACACACCACATCCCAAACCTCCAAAGCAACACATATGCTGCAAGACACTATTCAAAAAAGTAATCTGGACTTCTTCAGAACTTCAGTTTCCGAGCTGACAAAAGAACAGCTCTTGGATACTGCAGGTACCATAGATGTACAGGACAAATACTTGTGCTGTTTAACTCATAGGGTCATTGCATGCTATCACATATTGCCATTTTGCAGCTGGCTAGTAATAAGCTGTAGTTGGAACATTAGTAACACACAGCTATATCAAAATTCTCACCTTTTGGTAGCAGTAAGGTGCTCTGAAACAAGGACTCTGCAAAATACCACGTGGTACATATTAAAATGTCTAATCTGCACATACTGGGCTTCTGATTTAGGATACAATGGAGAAATACTCAAGTAAGAACAGAGAAAGGATTGTCTGGTTGCTAAAGCATCAGTTCCAGTTGAAGAAAGTTAGATTCAGATGCCAGATTTCACACATGACCTTGAGAGCAGGGCTGAATTTTGGGATTCTGCATTCTGTCCTGGTAACTGGGATTACAGGAAGCATGGGCAACTAACAGATTATTTGGAAGTTACTCCAATGGGCAGGAGCAGTTTTCCAATATGATTTACTATAGCAATGAAATCAATGAGCTTGCCATCAAGGAGAGGCCTCACAGGTGCAGCGTATATTCAATGCAAAAATAATCAGTGTGATTTAGCTTCTGTGCTCACTAACCAGAGAGATCTATGGCTTCTTACATGTTATCTTTAATATAAAACATAAACTATTTTCATTTTTACTGGCTTCCTCCACAAGGCATTCTATTTATAAGGTATTTTTAGACATTTGATTTAATCATATGAACGTTTTTTGCCAATTGATGTTCAAGTCCCATGATGATATACTTTTAGATTGGAGCTTTAAACCACTCCAAGAAATATTTATCCTGCCAATGAAGAGTTTAAGCAATGCACAATTTATTTTTATCTTACCGGTGTAACAAGGGCAGCTAAAGGGGATGCTAACCATTTTCACATTAATTATAAATGCTGCATTGCAAACACAGGCTGCATCTTCAGCTTTCCAGGGTCCTTAGATCTCTCTATGTGTCTGTAACCCAGAAATCTTAGCTTGCTTTACGTTGCTTGAAGCCAGCCTTATGAAACTAATCTTTTCTGCTTTCTTTTCTTATATAAGCTCCAATCACTCAGGCAAAATTGTTTTCTTTTAGTTTTTTCTTCATCACTTACTGTATCCTGATAAAGCCTATTGGGCTCACATTCTGTAACTAGGATATACTATCTAACCTTACAAGGCCAATTTTCTCAAAGTCTTTTTCCTATTGGAAAGAAAAAATGTATTTTAAAAACTCATTTCAGGAAGCTTAAGTACAGGTATATTACACAACAATAATAAAATATATCTTAACAGTTTTATGTTGGACAAATACTCTGAAAGTATTTATTCACTTTTGCTATAAGCCTAGCATTTAGTATTTCTGATTGCACTGGTTTCTTCCAAACAGCCAAGACTGAAATGCAATCACAGCATGACTAAGGAGAATTTGTGCTAGGGACTGGTGAGACTTGCAAGATACTGGGTTTTTTAAAAACACAAATTGCGGTTTCTTTCTACAATAATTTCTTTCAAAGACACACATTAAGTAACTGGAAAGAGATAGCCTAAATTGTAGCAGTTTCATTTAAAATATATATATATATAAACAAACAATAAAGAGTGTGAGCACTTATTTATAGAAATGACATGATCTATGTCAGGAAAACATGTTCAGTGGTCTTAATACTAATCCTGATCATCTTTGAGAAAAAGCAGAATAGACTTAAAATGTCTGGCACAATCCTCTTCAAATGCATTTGTACAATTCAAAATGCAGGCAAGACAAAGGCTGATATTTTTTCATCCACTGGAGAAACACCTACTCTGTTTCTGAAGTGTTAGGCTGAACAAGCGGACCTTACCAGGACATCCTGCAGCAGATATCCGTAAGATATCCCATACTCTCTCGGGTTCCTACAGGATTTGAAATTTAATTTAGTCTCAGGACTTATTGCATAAAAATGTAACGTGCATTTTATTTCATATCTAAAGTTACTTTGGTGTTATTAAGATTCCATTTTAAAATTTAGAACTGGGTATTATTCTTCCAAAACCTGTTTCCTTATGCATTGCCTGGTTTGAGTTCAACTCACAGGTAGAATCATGATGCAGATTTTTTGGAAGACAGGCTGAGTAGGACTGGGAGCAGGGAGAGATGTGTCTGTTTGAATATTCTTTGACTGAATGGAACAATCTGCTGATGCTGTACGCTCACAGAAATTAGCCCAGGCAGGTTTCAGCAGCACAGTGCTAAGAACCCCTGGTAACTGTAAGCCTGATGGAGCAGGGAGAGGGACTGTGCATTAGGGGCCTACAGTGCCCAGGAGAGGAGAGCTGATGTACTGGTCCCTCCAGCTCATAGGTGACTCGACTCCTGCTCGCAGGCTAACCTGCCTGAGCTCAGGACATTTGTCCTGCAAAAGAGGACCTCTAAATTACTCCATTAGGTACTGGAAGCATGTAAAGCAGAGATCAGACATTAAGAGCCAGCAACTAAACAAACATGGGTGTGGTGATGACGTACTTTTTAATTATCCATGCACAATACCTAGACAACATTTCCAGTGACAGACCAACTAGATTAAGTATGTGAAACAAGAAAATACATACAGGTGCTAACAAAATTAGAGAGGAGATTTGGACAAAACCTAATTAATAGAAAACAAATGACTACCTAATTTAATTCTAGGCCCTTTGCTTGCACTTGAGCATCTGAGGAAGTATTTGCAGGTACAAAAGGAATCTAAAACTGGCTACAGTACAATATTAATTACTCTTCTCTCCCAAGGAATGCAGGATACTCACAGATTTAAAAAAAAAAAAACACACAACCCAGACTTTTATGGAAAACAATTGGAGGTAACCACCATTAGAAAAATAGAAATCCTTTTTATATGTTGTACTGTGTAATTTTGTGGATGGAATTAAAAAACTACTGCAAGTCAAAGGATCCACCAAAAATAATTGAACACAGGGAAGAGAGAGAAAGAATCTTTTTACAATATCAACCCTATAAAGACAGGACAGATATACATTTAACATGCCAAGTAAATCCAATCACATTACATGTGGTAAAACTATGTATGCCTGAAGTCTATTAATGTGTTATTGTGTGCATTACAGATAGAAAATTAACACATTTTTGGGGGTGGTTTTGTTTGTTTTGTAGGGTTTTTTCACTAGTGAAAATGTCTTTAGTAGTTCTGAATCTCTCTCTCTAATCTTTTATTTCAGAAGAAATATTATTTCAGTTTAAACAGAGCAAAAGGATTGACTAGCGCCCTAGCAAATTACTGCAGAGAAGACACAAGACACAGTTGTGCCTAAGTTTCAATGATCTAAGGTACAAGCACAGCACAAAAGAACTTCTCAGATGAGCCAAATGATCGAATTTCACTTGTAAAGGACAATAAAGCATGTAAGCATTGATTATTTTTTGTTCCTAAGAAACTCACAATCCTGCTTGTGAATGTGTAATCAGTAGTTTAAGTTCCAGTTAATTCCGTCCATCTAAAGAAACACTCTGTATAGATTAGAGCAAAACTTAGTTTCATAGTGTTGGAAGAGATGAGAAAAGGTTTCTGTTCATACCATTCATTCTCTCTGAATTGCAATTAAAAAAAAAAAGGAAAGAAAGAAAAAGCTGTGTTTTTTTAATTCTGGCTGTGTATATAGCCGAGATGCTTCCCAAATGGACGCAGATGGAGATATTCCACTCCCAGACAGGAATTTTGTTCTTACTTCAATGGTTCCACAAAGGCCTTGGAAGATCCCTGAGGCTGACTAAAGGCAGCCTTCGAGGCCCGTTAAAAAAAGCCTGTTCTGGAGTCAGAAACACCATACTGCCTCAGCAGACTTCAACAAACCAGCAGCCCTTTGACGCTGGCGGCGGCCACCCAGCCCTACAGGGCCAGGCAGGGCTCCAGGGATCCTCGCGGGCACGACGTTCCCATCACGAACCGAACGTTGTTTTAACGCCTTCACCGTAACGAGCTGACGTACAGAACTCCCTCGGAGGCGGCGGCAGCGCCCCG